>NC_092811.1:63478607-63513179 GCF_040954645.1 Diabrotica undecimpunctata
CGCGCTATCTCAGAGTTTAATGAAATCGATTTTTCCCTTATCCACGGCCACTCCTTCTTTACTGACTATATGACCCAGATAATTGACTTTACCTTGAAATAGCTGGCACTTCTTGGGGTTTAGCATCAATTGGGCAGCTTTAAGTCGATTAAAAAACGTTTTCTAAATTCCTCAAATGATCTTCGAATGTCTCCCCCAAGACGATTATGTCATCTAAATAAACCAGGCATGTTTTCCAAGATAACCCTCTCAACACATTTTCCATAAGCCTCTCAAATGTCGCAGGAGCATTACAAAGTCCAAATGGCATAACGTTGAATTGCCACAATCCAGATCCTGTGGTAAAGGCTGTCTTTTCTTTATCGACTGGATCCATTTCTACCTGCCAGTATCCAGACTTCAAATCTAAAGTAGAAAACAATTTACTTCCAGCCAATGTGTCATCGATCCGAGGCAGAGGATAACTATCTTTCTTGGTAACGTTGTTCAGCAAACGGTAATCCACACAGAACCTCGTCGTTCCGTCTTTCTTCTTAACCAGGACCACCGGAGAGACCCATGGACTCGTAGAAGGTTCTATCATCCCGTCTTTCTTCATTTCCTGAACAATAGTTTCAGCTTCCTCTCTCTTCGCCTGTGGTAATCGTCGAGCTGTTTGACGAATTGGCTTAGCATAGCTCAATTTTATGCTTATGCTTAACTAAACGGTAGTTCTTCCCGTCTTTCCTCCTTTCGGTACGAAAATATCACGATACTGCCGAAGAAATTCCCTTAATTTCCTTTTCTCCATCTGATTTAGAGACTGTCCTGCAACTGCAACCATTTGGTCGAATTTGTCGTTGGAATTATCAGATGTTGTCGCCTGACGGATTATGGATGTCACAGGTACACAAGTTCCTACTTTTGTCTCTTTCTTTATGGTCACTGGGTAGTCGTTGACATTGATAAGTCTCACAGGAATTTCTTTAGCCGAAGTCACCAATTCCTTTCCAATTATGATTCCACGGCCAACCTCATCGTCGTGGTTCCAAGGCTCCATCATAACAGGTCTCTCTTCGTCTACAATTCCCTGTAGTCGCGCTACTATGATCGTTTCGCTTCTCGCAGGCACGACTGTATCTTCTGTAATGGCTGCTTGCACAGTGTTGTCATTATGTGGATGAAGAAATACCTCCTCGTTGCCAACTTTGATTACCTTATTCTTAAAATCCAATTGGAATCCATGCATATTCATTACGTCCATTCCTAATATAACATCCTCTTCGATGTCAGCAACTATAACAGTATGGACGAACTTTTCTGCTCCAATTCCCAATTGTACCTGGATTTCTCCATGGATGTTGGCATTTTCACCTGTAGCGATCCGAAGTCGCGACCTCGTTGGTAACAGTTTCTTACGGCTGTTTATAACTGTTGGACGTATAATGGTTCTGGTCGCTCCGGTATCCACCAACAACGTATGTCTTTTACCATTTATTTCTCCATCTATATATACACTATCTTCACGACATTTCAAAGAAGCTATTAGTATAAGAGGGTCTTTGGAAAAGTTTCGGGTTGAAGCTGTTCCCCTAAAGCCGACTCGTTCTGGTTTTCCTGATGGTGAGTTTCTTGATTTTATGGTCTTTGCTTTCTTGCATGTAATACTTTTTATCATATTAACGAGCTGGTCAAGTTTATCTTCATCTCCTTTCTCTTTTACAGTCCTAACTTTACTGTACCCGCCAGAGGCCTGCGTAGCTGACTCGTATTCAAGGGCGGCGGATAGGACATCAACCAGCGTCTTGTGACGAGCTAATCGTAGTGTTCTCTGCATTTGATGATCACGAAGACCATCAATAAACGTTTGAACGGCCAATTTTTCCATCATGTCTTCGGGAGCTGTTGGATAAGCATATCGTACTAATCTGGCAATATCTACCTCATATTCTTGAAGAGCCTCATCTTTCTTTTGTCTTCGATTTTTAAGCTGCGACTGATATACATGCTCCAAATGTTCGTGGCCATATCGCATATTTAACCTCTTCTTCAGTTGTTCGAAATCATCGGTCTCCTCTACGGCTATGGTCTGAAGCACATCTAAGGCATCTCCTCGAAGAGCGATAGTCAGGTTTACAGCCTTTTCTTTTTCAGACCATCCATTCGCTCTTGCAGCTGATTCGAACTGTTTCATGTAGTTATTCCATGACGATTTTCCGTCGAAAGTTGGGACTTTCACATGGACAGAACCTCCACTTCCTTCAAATTTCGGCCGTATTTCCAACTTACATTTCGTCTCGTCTTCTTTTATCTCCACTGTAATCGGATTGTTACCTCTCTCTGCTGTCCCTGTTTCCTCCATCTTCCTTTCCATCTCTTTAATCTTTTCTTCGAAGGCCAACATATCGGCAGCAACTTGATTTTTTAACGAAGACATTCTATCGTCCAGGGCAGACATCTCAGAAGTGACTTTAGAGATTTCCGAAGAGATGTTAGCAGAGACTTTGCTTTCCAGCGAAGAAATCTCGTTAGAAACTTTGTCTTCCAAAGAAGCGATGTCGCCGGAAACTTTGTTCTCTACTGATGCGATATCACCAGAAACTTTCGAAATATCGCCAGAAACTTTGTTCTCTAATGATGCGATGTCACCAGAAACTTTCGAAATATCGCCAGAAACTTTGTTCTCTAATGATGCGATGTCACCAGAAACTTTCGAAATATCGCCAGAAACTTTGTTCTCTAATGATGCGATGTCACCAGAAACTTTCGAAATCGACGAGAGGACAGCATCTTCAAATATATAAGTCTCTGGATCTAGCCCTTCTTCTAGCAAAGCGTTCTTTAGTCGTTGGACCAACTCAGCCTTTTTTCCGGTAGAAGCTAATTCTCTGTCTTCGAGATGTCTTCTTAAATTAGTCACTGTCAGCTCATAAATCGTCGTCATTTTCACAATTTATTTTAAGTATTCCACTGTTCTGACACCATTGTTAAGTCTTTTATTTATTTATAATTATTTATATTTTGTTGTGAATTCTTTAATTTATAATGTCTTGTTCTTATCTTAATTCATTAAAAAGCACAGTAATTTCTATTAATTTATTTCAAGAATAATACATAATTTATATAGTCGAGCGTAACATTTAAACTCGCGAGCGCGTTCAGAATTAACTGTTTCCTATTCTCCAAAAAGTCCTGTTATATATTCACTACTGTTAGACTAGAAACGTCTACGGCCTTCTCGACTAGACAGAGCGGCGAATTGTTCTCAAAACCGGTATGGTTAAATCGGCTTGTCTCCAGAAGGTTCGAATTGTTGTTTTTATTACAAAGGGGGACCCATCGTGTGTCAGGTAGGCATTACCTAAAAAATACGTGAATGAATGAAAATATTAGTAATAAATATATTTACGGTTTTGGGTCAGAATTTATCGTAACAATATTGTAGAGAAATAATGTCGGAGAGCAGCTGTCATGTATAGAGATGCAAAGATTAACTTTTGGCACGAACTGTGCTCCCTTCTTGGCTACGAGAGTACTGAAAGATATCGCAAATAAAAATAAAGATAATTATCCAATAGTGTCGCTCATGTTAACACAACAAACGTATATGGATGACATCATAGCTGGATGTGATACCATAGGGGAATTAAATAAACTAAATATTGACTTGAACACAGTGCTCAACAAATCTGGATTTACGTTACATAAAGTTGTTTCAAATTCAACCGAAATATCCAAAAATTATCAAAATCGTGCAAAAAATTCGGAATTACAAGATGTAGATTTATCAAAAGAACACTCCAATAAAGTTCTTGGTTTAAGATGGAATTCCGTTAGTGATTCCTTAAGCTTTGTCGTACCGGTAATTAATAAAACCGGGCCAATCACGAAAAGAAAAATTCTATCGTTGGTTGCTCAATGTTTTGATCCACTGGGATTATTGACACCATTTATCGTTAGAGGAAAGATTTTGATACAAAAGCTTTGGTTGTTTAAGTTAGATTGGGATTCAGAAATTACCAAACCGCATTTATTAAAGATTTGGAAGGAGTTTTGCTCTGATTTTAGTGAATTGAAAAAAATAAGTATTCCTCGCTTAGTTTTTGTAGATAAAAGTATTAGTCAAATAGAATTGCACGCATTTTGTGACGCAAGTGAGACCGCATATGCGGCAGTAGTATATATGAGAACGATTTATAGCAATGAAACAGTTTCGTCGGTATTGATTACGTCAAAATCGCGAGTTGCACCTTTATCGAAAACGACGATTCCCAGGCTAGAATTATGTGCACTTAGTTTAGGTACCCAATTGGTTAGTTCTCTTCTAGATATTTTAAAAATCGTGTTTTGATCAAAGAAAGCCATATCTGGTCGGATTCGGAGATAGCTTTATATTGGGTTAATTCCAGTTCGTCGAGATGGAATGTTTACGTTGGGAATCGGGTAGCGGCTATACAGTCAATAGGTAAGAATTTTCTTTGGCACCATGTGCGATCTAATTGAAATCCAGCAGACTTACCTAGTAGAGGTGTGGCAGTGAAAGAGCTGTTGGGTGCTTCTCACATGTGGTGGCATAGCCCACCCTTTTTGTCATTAGTAAATATAAACTAGGAACAGTTTAGAATAAACTTTAAGTTGCAAAACATTCCCGAAGCGAAAAACGTCGTATTGTCAGCTATTCAAGTAGATGATAGCATTTGGTTATTGGCTTCTGATCGATATTCCTCGTATAAAAAAACTCAACGCATTTTCGCATATGTTTTAAGATTTATAAAAAATTGTAGGCTTTCGAAAACGGGTTTAGATAAACTTACCGAGAATTTAACTCCTAGGGAAATAAATAACGCAACAGATCTTATAGTACGGGAGCTTCAACAAAAATATTTTAGTAAAGAAATTTCTGATTTAAAAGCAAATAAAATTTGTTCAAATAAAAACTTAGCGGCGTTGACACCTATGTACAATTTAGAAGATGGATTTTTACGTGTAAGTGGGCGATTGGAGAATGCTGAGGTTCCTTATGATCAAAAACATCCTATTTTATTACCGGCTCACAACCGAATTGTTTCGCTTATGATAAGGGATATGCATATAAAATTAGTACATGCAGGCGCGCAAACCACTCTGTCAAATTTTCGGTTAAAATTTTGGCCTCTCAACGGTTTAAGAGAGGTGAAGACAGTGATACATCGCTGTATGATTTGTTTTCGTTTTAAATGTCAACCAATGACACAAATCATGGCAGACTTGCCCAAGGATAGGGTCACTGTCTCTAGGCCCTTTAAAAAGGTAAGCATTGACTACGGTGGATATTTTTTAACAAAAAGCTCTAACCTTAGAAAAGCGCCAATTACAAAATCTTATATAGCTATTTTCGTTTGCTTGGTTACTCATGCTATCCACTTGGAAGTAGTTTCAAGTTTGACTACCGAAGATTTTCTTTTAGCGTTGAAACGCTTTACTGCTCGTAGAGGAAATCCTACCGTTATCTATAGTGATAATGCAACCAATTTCTTTGGAGCACGGAATCAGCTTAAATAACTTCATGAGTTTTTAATAAATAAGGAACAAAACATTCATATAAAAAATTATTGTTTAGAAAATTTAATAGAATACAAATTTTTACCACCAAAGGCTCCACACTGGGGAGGTTTACATGAGAGTGGGATTAAAAGTGCAAAGTTCCACATTTATCGTTTAATTGGAAAAAATGTTGTCACTTTTGAAGTATTTTATACAGTAGTTGTACAGATTGAAGCTATATTGAACTCACGACCCCTTACCCAATTATCTAATGACCCAAATGATTTTACATGTCTTACCCCAGGACATTTTTTGATTGGCACCAATTTGACAGCGTATCCAGAATTGGACGTTACTTCGGTGAAGGAAAATAGGTTAAATCTTTACAAGAAGATTGCACAAACGCAGCAATTCTTTTGGCAAAGATGGGTTAAGGATTACTTAAATCAATTACAGCATAGACCAAAGTGGAGGATACCTACCAAAATCTTGAGCTCAATGAGTTAGTACTTGTTAAAAATGAAGACAATCCTCCTTTGCTTTGGCCTCTGGGACGAATTATAGAGACTTACATGGGACGGGATAACAAAGTTAGGTCCGTTAAAGTAAAAACTCAGGTTGGAGAATATGTGAGACCAATCACCAAAATCTGTCGATTACCATCTTCAGAATTGTAGTCCTATAGGATTGGATTAAACATTGTATTATATATAGAAATATAGTCGCCGCCTCTGGAAAATGCAGAGACAGCAAAGAAACATTATAAATTAGCCAGACACATGTTCCCGGTGCCCATTTTTATTTTAGAAAGTTATCTTTACATTTTTGTAGTTCAAAATTATTGTTAGTTTTATAAATTGTAAATAAATCTTTTTTAAAAGTGACTTCGAAGTGTTCCCAATATTTCTGGCGCTGCGAACAGGATACTTCGTACAGAAACTAGTGTTTCCTGGTCAACTTTAGTTGTTTGACGAAAATCCAAAAGAACCTAAGAGAAGAAGGCACAAGGCAATGCAGAGAACATCACCACTGATCATCATCCTGTAAGTTTTTTCCTTTTTCTTTGAATGAGCACTTTTACTGATACTTCTGTAGAAAATTTACATTTATTATTAGCTGATTGTAATTTAAACTGTAACGAAATTAAAGATCTTTCTAAAGAGACGAATAGTTCACGAAATAAATTTCGAAACCGTAATCGTTCAAAAATGGCTCTTAACAATAGTGATATTTCTAGCTTATATTCTACATTACCCGATTTTACCACAGGAGATAACCTCTCCACATTCATTAAATCTGTAGATAATCTACTTAACTTTTTTTCTAATCAAAATCTTACTGTACCACAACAATTTATTTTAAATGCAAATATTGTTTCAAAAATTAAAGGTGAACCCAGAGACTATTTAAATTATTCTAATAAAACCCTTTGGACCGAAATTAGGCCCCTACTTTTAACCAAATACGGAGACAGACGTTCAGAAGATATTTTAGTCACCCAACTTTCAACAACTGTACAAAAATCACAAGAGAATTACGATCAATATCATCAGAGAATTTTAAATAACCTTAATGATTTATTACAACATATTTCTTTACACAACAATCCAGAAACGGTAGAATTCAAAACCCCATATTTTAAAAATATTGCTCTAAAAACCTTTTGCACTGGTATTAATGAACCCTACTGCGAGTACCTGTCCCACTTTCAATTAAATTCCTTAGACGAAGCTCTCCAAAAATGTATATCATACGACAATCACAAAAATCAACAGCAGTATATGAATTTTTTAAAACGACAACAAATGCCAAAATCAAATAATAATCCGCCTAGCCATCTTAAAAATAACCCTAATTATTCGAAATATTATTCCAACCAACCTCGAAATCAATACCAATCTAATTCTAATAACTCATTCCAATATAATAATCCCAGACCAAATAATTTCAGAAATAACTTTCCTAACAATAATAATACTTCAAATACTCCAAATAACTATACCCGAAACAATAATTATTTTCCGCAAAATAATACGAATTTAAATAGACAATCTTCATTTCCACAAAGAAATAATTTCAACCAACACACTAATAGACAATATTTTCCGCAAAATCGTCAAAACAATAATCCTACCCCCATGAGCGGCGTACAGACGTCTTCGTCCAGAAACCACGAACCTATGAGTATTTCGACTAGGAGAACTCACGCTTTTAATGTAGAAGCTAACAATAGCGAAGATTTCGAATTCTTATCCGACCCATACGAACAAGAAAATGTTTATGATCAAAATTTTCAGAGCGTTCCTTTACAAGAACAGCCACCCCCTCAATAAACTTAAATAATATCCACAACTATCCTCAATTACCTTATTTTATTTTACCCAAGTCTAAATTAAAAGTCCTAATAGATTCCGGAGGATCAGATACCATTATTTCGCCCAACGCTACCAAATATTTTAATCCATCCCACAAATACAAAAAACCATTTAAATTAACTGCAATGGAAATTACGCAAACTTTTAATGACAATATAAGAACGCCACTGCTTAGCGAATGAACATATCTGTGTTATTTGACGCCAGAGTTGCAAATTTCAGTCGAGATTTTGATATTTTACTAGGTAATGCGGATCTCGAAAAATTAAACGCGGTCATTAACTATAAAAATATGACACTGACACTAAATACGTATAACACTAGTTATAGGATTCCTTTTAAAACGTTGTATAATAAAATTCCAGTAGACATTGATAATGGAAATATATTGCTTCAAGAAATTATAATAAATAATATAAAATTACCTGAATCTATTCATACAGTTACAAATGGCTATATTAATAATATCACATTTGATAACCCTGTACAAATGGAGCCGATTCATGTAGAGAATTTAGATGAGTACGAAATTTGTAAAGGACCCACGAATTTTGACCCTTCAATTATACCCACCCAACATTTAAATGAAGAAGAAAAAGAAAAAAATTTAAAATTATGCAAGAGATACAAGGTCATATTTTATGACGAAAAAGCACCATTAACCTTCACTTCGGCGATAAAGCACGAAATAAGGACGCAAGACGATAATCCCATATATGTCAGAGGATTTCGCCACCCGAAAAGTATGCAAGAAGAAATAACCAGACAAGTGAATAAACTTCTCGACAATAAAATTATTAGACCATCTATATCACCTTATTCAGCCCCTGTATGGATTGTGCCCAAAAAAGCCGACGCATCCGGCGAGAAAAAATTTAGAATGGTTATCGACTACCGCAAATTAAATGAAAACACAGTAGACGATAAGTATCCCATACCTAAAATTGATGACATTTTAGATAATTTAGGCAAAGCGACATATTTTACGACTCTCGATTTAGCTCAAGGTTTCCACCAAATCCAACTAAATCCTAATTCTATTGAAAAAACCGCTTTTACGGTTCCCCACGGCCACTTCGAATTTTTACGAATGCCTTTTGGACTAAAGAACCTTCCTGCCACTTCGAAAGATTAATGGACAATATCTTGAGACCCTTCCTACATAAATTTTGTTTTGTTTATATGGATGACGTTATAGTCTCCAAATCTCTACAAGATCACTTAGTCCACATCTCCACAATTTTTAATACATTTCGAGAAAACAATCTAAAGGTTCAATTAGATAAATCCGAATTTTTGACTAAGGAAGTTGCCTTTTTAGGTCACATAGTCACGCCCGATGGCATAAAACCCAATCCTTCCAAATTGGATGCTATACAAAACTACCCTCTTCCAAAAACATTAAAGGAAATCAAATCATTCCTTGGACTCATCGGTTATTACCGTAGATTCATCCCTAATTTCGCTAAAATTACATCCCCATTCTCTCGTTGTACGAGCAAAGGAGCTATTATCGACCCTAAAAATCCCAATTATTTAGAGTGCTTCGAAAAATGCAAACAATTACTATCCAATGCCCCAGTTCTTAAATATCCTGACTTTACAGTACCTTTTGTACTAACAACAGATGCCTCCAATATTGCAATAGGCTCTGTCTTAACACAAAATAATCACCCAATTGCCTATTACTCCCGCACACTAAACTCCGCAGAACAAAATTATTCGACGACCGAAAAAGAACTTTTAGCAATCATAGATTCCTGTAAACATTTCAGACCCTATTTATATGGAAAAAAATTTACCGTCGAATCCGACCATAACCCACTGGTGTGGATCTATAAAATTAAGGATCCCACATCAAGATTAGCTCGGTGGAGATTAAAACTTGAAGACTATAATTTTACGGTCAAATACAAAAAAGGAAAAGAGAATAAAGTAGCAGACGCCCTCTCTAGAGTTCAAATCAACGCGTTAACTCGCAGTTCAATGTGCGCAGAACCCCCAGATCTTAACGATTTTGACCCAGACCAATTCCTTGAAGAATTTATTGCAATTCAAGAAAATAATAACAGCACTGACAACACACAACATACGGCTATTGAAAATCCTATTACAGGAATTCAAATTTCAGAAGAACCTATTAATCTTTCGAAAAATCAAATAATTATAATTCCAGAATCGCTAACTAACGATTTAACCTATAAGAAAATTTTCGATAAACACAGATACACAATAAATGTAACTAATGACTGGAAAAAAGAAATTCCAGATATGCTAAAAAATATACTTAAACCTAATCAAAAATTTGCAATTAAAGTAGCACACGAATTAAGGCCATTTATTTGTAACTATTTTAAAGATAATATAAATACGACGGTAAAAGTCTTCTTTTGCAATACTATATTACAGGACATTGAAGAAGAAATAAACCAAATAGAATGTGTAAAAAGATATCATACCGAAAATCATAATGGCATAACGGAAACGTACAAACATTTAAAGCGAAAATATTACTGGCCTTCTATGCAAACAACTATTTCAAACTTTATCAACAAATATGAAATTTGCCTAAAGAACAAATACGAACGACATCCGTACAAACTTCCACAATTAGGACCTTTGTTAGGACAAAAGCCCTTCGATATTTTACACATAGACGTATTTTATTGTAAAAAAAATTTATATCTGACCATAATTGACTCATTTTCCAAGTACGCGCAATGCTATAAAATTCCTGACAAAACCACAATTTCAATTTTGAGTAAACTAAGACATTATTTTTCGCACCACAATTACCCTAGAAAAATCGTATGTGACAATGGCACAGAATTTAATTCCTCTATATTAATAGAATTCATGAAGCTACATAAAATAGAATTACATTTTACCACAGTTAATAATTCTTCGTCCAATTCTCCAGTAGAACGTTTTCACTCTACCCTAATTGAAAAATTAAGAACGTTACGTGACCAAAATCCAAATGACCCAATAGACGACATATTTACTCATGCTGTTTTAATTTATAATCAATCTATTCATAGCGCGACCAATTTTTCGCCTTTTTCAATACTTTACGGACCATACGCCGAGGAAATACATTTTGACTTTAATCTTCCAGTATATGAAACGTACGTTCAAAGACATAAAGAAGAATTGCAACCATTTTTAAGTAACTTATATACAAAACAAAAAGAGAAAAGACAAGACATACTAAATAAACAAAACCAAAATACTGAATCTATACCTGAAATTGAACCCACACAAACTTTGTATGTTAAAAAGAAAAAAACATGGAGCAAAATTAAATGCCCCTTATTCTACAATAAATCCTACAACCCAAAATAAAACAAAAATCATTGGTAAAACTAATAAACAAAACGAAACGAGCACTCATTTAAAATTTGTAAAAAGATTTAGAAAAACTTATGACAAACGCTTACAAAACCAAAATTCTTTGCAGGACGACCCTGTTCCTGGGCCTTCAGGCTTATGTCAAAACCAAAATTCTTTACGGGACGACCCTGTTCCTGGGCCTTCAGGCTACTGTCAAAATTCAGACGATTCCGAATAACGGATACTACTCCGAAGAAATTGGAAAATCCAAAGAAATCTCCCACTATCACCGACATATCCTACATATCGACTTAGAAAAATTAGAAGACATTCTAAACGTCAACCCTGATGACCATTTTCAAACTCCGACAAAAATGGGACCATTAACCTTACTAAAATCCCAATACGACCACTTACTTAACGAAACCAAAGACAATTTGCATAAAATAACTAGGAGACATAAACGAGGACTTTTTAACTTTCTAGGTACCGCTATAAAATATGTAACCGGAAATCCAGACGATGCCGACTTAAACTTATTAAAATCACATATCATTGCTTTAGAAAACAAAATGAAGTTATAACATTGTTTAACAACCGCATCTCCTTCGACAAAACTGTCTCCACGAGATTTAATACTTTATTAGAACAAATTACAAAAATTAATCAAATACTTTTCACAAAAATTAAGAGATTATCGGCAGATTTTGATGGATACGCTGTAATACATAATGATATTTTAAATTTACAGATTATTAACGAATTTTTAATGAAATTAGTTAGAACTATCACTCTTTCTCATTTTAACTCGTCAAATATTGAACTGTTCACATTAAAAGAACTTTTAGACTTAAAAGAAAATTTAGTAAAAATTTATTCTACGAATTCTTTAGTATCTGATAATGAACATCCTTATGAACTCATTGAATCTTCTAAATCTATTATTTGTGTTACTTCTAAGACTATGCTCATTATCCTTAAAATACCAATCCTTATTGAAAATTCCTATTTAACATTTAGAATTTACCCAATCCCTAACGATGATCACGTTATGATTTTAACACCAGCTCAATTTTTTGCCAACAACAAATGGTTCGAAAGTTGTACCGGCCAAGCAGACTATGCCATTTGTACGAAACCAGTCAATTCCAAATGTCTTATTCCTAATGTACAAAACTGCACTAAAGCATTAGTTACAGAAAACTTTGTACAAGAGACCGATAAAGTTATCCTGTTAGGAGTTGTTAGACCAATAAAAATTAAACAAAAAGAAGTCCAAGTAAGCAGCATTTTGATGTCAAATGAAACCGTACTTATAGAAGGAATTACATACGCCAAGAAAACAATTCAACAGATTCCAATCTCCGAAGTCATTCCAATTAAATTGATGCCAGATAAAGAATTGAATTCAAGAAAACAATTCAACAGATTCCAATCTCCGAAGTCATTCCAATTAAATTGATGCCAGATAAAGAATTGAAAATAGAAAAATTAAAAATTCCAGAAACTCATGGCCAAATTCAACCCATTGTTCCTCTGCAAAACCTACCGGAGATTTCAACAGGACTTGGAGCCACAGCCATATTTCTAATAATTTCTGTTTTAGCAATATTATTGACAATTGTAATTAAGAAAAGGAAGAGAATTTACAAATTTCTCTATGGACCCAAACTACAGCCATCCCAAATCTCGATATTAGAAACCATATTCAAAGAGACTTCGAGGACGAAGTCAGAACCAAAGGAAGGAGGAGAAATATAGTCGCCGCCTCTGGAAAATGCAGAGACAGGAAAGAAACATTATAAATTAGCCAGACACATGTTCCCGGTGCCCATTTTTATTTTAGAAAGTTATCTTTACATTTTTGTAGTTCAAAATTATTGTTAGTTTTATAAATTGTAAATAAATCTTTTTTAAAAGTGACTTCGAAGTGTTCCCAATATTTCTATATATATTTTTATCGTTTATAGTTTAGTTTTACGTGTAAGGTATCATTCGCATTGAAATTCGTATTGTCTATTGCGTTAAGTATAGAATAGTTTGCAAGCTTAAATTAGATTAGGAATTAGGATAAGCAGGACCCGACTCCAGCTGTAGCTAACAGTTGCTGGGGAGTTCAATATATGGATTTTTTCTGGCCAAGCCAGCGGGGAGAGAATGTTCCGAGAATCTGCCTAAATATTAACAGAGACCAATTTTTCGAAAGCCATGTTCTTAGAAATTAAACGTAAACAAACTACGTCACAGATCACGGGAATTATTATGCTTCGGAAGGAGGTCGGATCGATTTTAAACAGTCAGTACCTTGTCCACTTTTGGGGCGTACAGACGTTGTCGTTTCCGCTAATATTCGGATTGAGAGTCGAGAAGTGCCTTTCACCGTTGGGGGTTATACAAATGTTGCTAGTTATCTCGAAATGAGAATCATGGTTTTTTTATCGATGAAATATGTTCGCCAGTAGTTGGAAAGTATTCGCACGTAGCGTGGAGAATAGTAATAGTTCATCTATGGTAACTCGTATCAATACCATACATTATAATTTGAAGTATTTGTAATAGTGTAAAAATTAGCTAAGAGTGCCGTATTCATGCAAGAATAAATCCAAGTGTTTATAAGTACTACAACCACATTACGGTTCAACAACAAAGAAGGACCTATAAGGACAGCCAGGATTCCAGTTTTAACATTGCTCAGGACAGGACTTGGTAGATATAAAAACATTTTGACATTTTATTTGAATTCTAAACTATTTCGTCATGGTATATAGTGTTTACTGACTTCATATTTCGATACAAAATTGTGCTAAATTAATATTTATATAAGGTCCATGCTTTTAGTATTAGCGTTTATTCAGAAATAAAATCTGTATTTACTATACTCAACTTTTTATTCTAATTTATATTAAAAAAGGATTAGACAAACTTACCATCCCGGGACGGGGTGTAATTAAAATCAAGCGTTGGTGAAATTAATACAGTCCATTAGGGGTCATTCGGACGCCTCTTAGTTCATGATAATAAGGCATATAGCCCTCATTAATCAATACATATTAATCAAAAAATTAGCTTTGAAAACTGCAAGAGAAAATTAGAAAAAAATGTCAACATTTACAAATTGCAAGATTTGAAGAAATAAGTTATAAGTAAGTAATAAATTCATGGCGAGCATCCGTTTGAAAAGGGCAAATATTATGCATCGTGCCTTTTTTTATTGTAACTTCCCTATTTTTTTAACCAAATCTATAAAATTTGAATATCTGTAATATTGGTTGAGTTTGTAATTTATAATGATACACATTTGTTTTCTTTTTTTTTATTCATAACATATTATAAACTAAATATTTTCAAAAATTATCACATTTGCTTTAGACAAAAACCGTTTTTTCAGTTCGCGTTTAGTCATTAATTTTTTATTTATTTATTTTTGTGTTTAGTGGAATTAGGTTTATGTAGCTCTTGATACAATTTAAATTAGCAATACATTATATTAATTAATCAATAATTTAAATGCTTTCTTTATCTTATTTTAGGCCAATTAAACTCATAAACAAATATATGTATTTTATATATTATGTGATATTTAAGTTGCTTCGCCGTGACGTCAAAGTGCGAGAAAAATAGGCTCAATAGTCAATATTAATTTCATTCATTTCATCACGTGACTAAAAACGACCTCACTTCGGCCATATTGTTTTGACACTTTTGACAGATCGTATATGTTTGTTTACGTTTATTGATTTTCAAATATTTTTAGTTTTATAATACTTTTATAGAAACTGTAATAATATATTGTGATAGTGCATAATAATGGTTTCTTGTTCTCAACGTAATTGCAGTGGCAGAAGCAATGTTAATAAAAAATCTTCAGGAATAACGTTCTACAGGTTAGTATACAAATATGTAAATAAAGTAATGGCCCGTACTTCAGAGAATAAATTAATAGTATTTGACTGTATTAATTTATCTTTATGTATAATATATCGTGTTTTTAGTGTTTACCGCGGGATAAATAAATCATAGTTTATTAAAAATGTATTGCACTTTGTAGATTATGATTAAATCTTCTGAATAACTAGTCATATTTTTATAGTAGTTTTAATATTATTGAGTCCGGCCATGATCTTACCGCCATATTGGTATTACCGTTAGCCACGCCTACCTACGCCGTTTTTAATACACACGTTAATATGCTCATAGCTTCTCCATAGATTCTAGCTCGATGATGTTCGTACTGTTCGTAGTTCTCTCTGGCTCTAGATCATAGATAAAATTACACCTAGATTGATAACAGGGATAGCCAAGGTCAAATCACGTTTGGATTTGGCGCCCGTTCGTTTGATGGCGCTGCTAGTCTCGTTCCTGCGCGGAGGGAGTGTGCTGTCGTGGTCAAGTCAAAGTTGAGTTTAGACAAATACGGGAATAGGGTTGTAATTCCTCAGTCATTAAGACTTGAAATTTTAAAAGTTTTTCATGAGCAACATTCTGGTATTGCACGAACCAAATTACTAATTAGGTCATATTGTTGGTGGCCAAATCTAAATGATGATATAGAAAAATTTATTGCATCATGTGATATCTTCCAGGAAAATCAAAATTTCACTAGAAGTAATGATCATATGTCTTGGCCAGAATCACCTCATAATTTTTATAGAATATTTATTGATTTCCTAAAGTTGTTTAACCATACATGTTTGCTCATGTATGACCAAAAATCGAAATGGTTAGATGTCAAATTAATGGATAACAGTACCATTGCTTCAGAAACCATTTCAAAGTTAAAGGAAACCTTTTCAATTTTTGGTCTTCCAATAGAACTAGTTTCAGATGGAGATCCATCCTTTAATTCAGTAGAATTTGTCTCTTTTTGTCAGTCAAATGGTATAACTCCAATAAAATCACCTCTAGGTCATCCACCCAGCAATGGCTTTGCTGAAAGAGCTGTTCAGATAGTAAAGAAAGATTTAAAAAAGGCTTTATTTTTAGTAAAAGGGGAAGAGATAACTAAACAACAAATTTTGCTTAAATTATCAAGTTTTCTTTTTGCTTATAGAAACACCCCTTCTACATCAACAAATATGACACCATCTGAAAGTATTCTAAAGTTAAAAGCAAGAACCAGATTTGACTTAATCAAACCCTCTGGCCATAGCAAATATACTAAAGGTGGTTCACAAAATGCAGTCAGAGCTAAAAAGTTATTTAAATTGAATGATCCAGTTTATGTAAAAAATAAGCATACCAAGCTTTGGCAAAGGGGTAAGGTTATGAAAATATTAAGTTATTGTACTTATTTAGTACAAGTTGGATCTCTTATCAAATTTGTTCATGCAGACTCTTTAAGAAGTGATATGGGCGATCCAACTTATTCACATTCCAATATAGTACCTAATATAAGTAATAATCTTGCCAATTATAGTGGTCCAGAACAAGAAATGTGTAGCAATATTGTAACGATGAGTCAAAGCCATCACCGTTAAACCAGCGTGCGCGCGAACCAACCCATGAAGTAGGAGTGTATCGACAGTAGAAAGGGCAAAACTAATTACACAGCTCCGCTATATAAACCGCAACATTTCCTCATAGAGACAGAATCGACAGGTGTTGACTGAAGGTTCTCTTCTTCCCTACCCCGGCTTGTGGACGTGTTGAGTTCACAAGTTGTTCTGTCTCCCATACCGCCGCTATCCGAAGAGCGTGTTGAGCTTTTCACTACCCGTACTCTGAAGCAGTCGTGTTGAGACTGTCGAGGAGTGTCCTATTAACCCGAATCACTTAAGGGACGTGTTGAGTTCCTTTCCTTCCTTTGTACCTATCCTCTGCTGTTATTAAATCGATACAACGTTACCGTAAAATGTCAGATACACACTCGCTTGCCGATAAGACTAGTTCCATATGACAAGGTCAAGCTTAATTTGAATAAATAGGCCAGGTACTGAGAAGACTAAACCAAATTGTAAATATGTACATAAGATTTTTGTCAATTTAATTTAAGGAAGAAAATAAAGTTTTATTTTTATTTTGAACTCTGTCTCTGACTGTCTAAAAGCTACCCGGATAGTGACTCCCACGAGAGGACATCACAAATAACGCCCGGGCAGAAAAATACGTTTTAAACAATAATACCGACCGAATTCCGAATTTTATTTTCATAAGACAGTACTACATTTCAAATTTTAATCAAAGACAGGGTGATTCACAGTTCAATAATGACAGACGCTCCGGAAACGTCGAAGGTTAGTTGGGTGTACCTATTAAAGAAAGACGAACTTATAGCCGAATTAACAAATAGAGAACAGCCGACGGAAGGGAATTTCAGCGAGCTAAGAGCGAGATTAGTTGCGATCATCAAGGCACCAACTCAAAAAGGCCAAAACCCAGAGGAAATAGAAGAAAACCAGATGGAAGACAGACAAAGAAAGATGGAAATAGTACGCAAATGGGGGTTACACTTTGACGGTTCAAGAGACCCAATAGAATTCATAGAACGGTTGAAAGAACTAAAGACAGCTTACGGCCTACAAGACACCCACGTTTTACAAGCTCTACCAGAAACATTAAACGGGAAAGCATTACTATGGTACAGAAACAATAATAAATATTGGAACGAATTAAAAGACTTCGAACAAGATTTCCGCAATTTCTTCGTTTCCTCCGTTCTCACGCAATCTCTGGAAGCTCAAATCCGGAACCGACTCCAACGAAACAACGAAGGTGTAAAAGACTACATCATTGATATTCAAACAATGATCAGAAGACATGGTGAATTCAATCACCAAGAAGAACTAAACAGGATATACACCAATATGAATCCGAAATACAAGTTGTATATAAAGAGGCAAGACGTATCGTCAACACAGGACATCATCAGATTAGCCGAAGAATATGATATGGTCCAAAAAGAAATATATAACAGAAACAATACAAGGTGTGACTGGACACAGGCAAATAGTCATAATAACAAAATACAGAATTTCGACAGACAGACTTGTTGTTGGAGATGCGGCCGCAGAGGCCACAATAGAAGAAACTGCAGAGCTATCGCTGTACTCTTCTGCAGCCATTGCGGAACCCGAGGAACAACTTCCAATAACTGCCAATGTAGAAGCCGACCGGAAAACTCCAACAGGACTGGACAAGAAGGAGGCAACCCAGTCAGCATTTAGAGTCCTCCCTAACTACCTCCAGCTACGCACACTATACAGATCAACGACCCCACACAACGATAACGTTCAGCAACGGTAAAAAGTTAAGAGCACTAATAGACACAGGAGCCCAAAATTCGTTTATAGGACAAAAAGGTAAAAAAATATTGGAACAATGTGGAACAAAAAGCGACAGAAAAGCTTTAAAGATCACGCTGGCAGATGGAAAAACCAGCAACATAGAAATCTGTTTTACAGCAAAATGTTCCATAGACAACGTTTGGAGAAAAGCCAAGCTACATTTTTTACCAAACCTAGCTTCAGAAGTAGTACTGGGAATGCATGAAATAACAAGATGGGGCCTTGATTTATCAAACATCTTAAATAGAAATCGCGTAAGAAGGAGAGAACAATACCCAACCAGTACAGAACACGGATCCAGATCGTACAATGCAGACAATAACCGAATACCGACCAATTCCAGGGTCAACGAAACACCAACCGCAAGATATCCGCTCCAACAGAGAAGCAAAATATATAACAAAACGACCTACCGACTACCGACCGATACCGCGGTCGAAGACCAGACCGAAAATATACCGACTACCGACCGATACCGCGGTCGACAACCAGACCGAAGATATACCGAACTACCGACCGATACCGCGGCCGACGACCAGACCGAAGATATTCCGTCATACATACCGGAATTCACGAACAGTCCGAAACGAGAGCAGCTCGACATCAGTACTACACTAAACAATACCGAAAAAAAAACAATTACAGGAATTGTTACTAACAGAATTGGAGAAATTTAAACAAATTAAAGGAACAACACATCTAACCGAACATACAATAAAACTCAAACATAATACACCGATCAAACAAAGATACAGGCCCCGAAACCCGGCAATGCAGAAGATCATAAACGATGAGATAGATAAGATGCTAGAAGAGAACGTGATAGAAAAATCTAATAGTCCGTACAGTTCCCCCATCGTCCTAGTAAAAAAGAAGGATAACAACGGATACAGATTTTGCATCGACTTTAGGAAAATCAACGACATCTCAGAAAAAGATGCCTACCCATTACCGTACATCAATCATATCCTAGAAAAGTTAAAATCTGCAAAATATTTTACCACGTTAGATCTAAAAAATGGATATTGGCAAGTACCACTTTCCGAAGCAAGCAAACCCTTGACCGCTTTCATAGCACCAGGAAAAGGACTATTCCAGTTCAAAGTACTTCCATTCGGATTACACGCCGCCTCCGCTACTTTTCAACGATTACTAGATACAATAATCGGCCCAGAAATGGAACCACATGCATTCGCCTATTTAGACGACATAATAGTTCTGAGGAAAACGTTCGAGGAACATATGGAAAACTTAAAAGAAGTACTTCACAGACTACAGCAGGCCAAACTACGAATTAATATAGACAAATGTAAATTCTGCAAAGAAGAGATAAATTATTTAGGCCATGTAGTAAACAAAACGGGAATAAAAGTGGACGACAACGCAAGAACATACGATAACAGGGAAGTACGAAAGTTGCTAGACGAATTCCAGATTTCCATAAGAATAACCATAAGAAATGGGACACGAGCCTTCCAGAACTACTATTCGCATATAATACAGCTAAACACGATTCAACGGGTTTCTCCCCAGCCTTCCTGAACTTTGGACACGAACTAGAAATTCCAAGTAAAGTCGTAAACACCCCAAACGACACACAACATACCGATCAAAACATAAAATGGCATAAACTACGAGAAACATTCGAACTAGTACGTACAAACCTGGCAAAAGCTTTTACAACTCAAAGCCATTACTACAACTTACGACGAAGAGAGTGGAAACCCACAATAAACGACAAAGTCATGAAAAGGGAATACCAACTCTCAAATTCCGCCAAAAATTTTAACGCCAAAATAGCACCGAAATTTTCAGGCCCATATACTATAACAAAAGTGTGTTCTAATGTAATATTCAAATTAAAACACGACGATAAAAACCGTACAATAACAGCTCATATCAAAGACCTAAAACCCGCATTTACCGATTTCCCTACTCCTTAATCAGTCCAAGCACTTACAGTCAACACCAAGTAGTGACAGTATTTTTTAATACAGTTTACCAGTAACCTTCAAATATAATGTCAGACACGTTAGAAATATATTACAGTGACATAGAAATGGACGGCACAGTTACGCCGCCACCATACACCGTTCCAGAATTAATATCACCATTGGGGAACACACCAACACCTAACACCCGGGCAAAGGCTGCGAGCCCCTGATAAAACCTTTTCGATGAACCAACCATGGGCATCACAAAAATTCAGAAAGTCCAGTCAATTCCAGTATCAATCCCGCTGCTCTCACTAATTCCGCCACAGCATAAAGGAAAAAAATACAGACTGAGACTCCCGAACCAGGTGCTGAGGATAAAAACCAATAATTGAAGCCCCACGAAGGAAGACGTTTTTTTTTTAAGAGAGAGGAAGACGATTTTTTGTTTAAGAAGACGATATTTATATTTTTTTAGGGCGGACATTTTTTATTTCGATGTATTGTAATTTTTTTTTTAGGGTAACCAAGTACCTGGCAAGGAATAAAAATAAAAAAATTTTGTTCCAAAATTTTTTTTTCCCAGGAAGAGGGGGTGTAACGATGAGTCAAAGCCATCACCGTTAAACCAGCGTGCGCGCGAACCAACCCATGAAGTAGGAGTGTATCGACAGTAGAAAGGGCAAAACTAATTACACAGCTCCGCTATATAAACCGCAACATTTCCTCATAGAGACAGAATCGACAGGTGTTGACTGAAGGTTCTCTTCTTCCCTACCCCGGCTTGTGGACGTGTTGAGTTCACAAGTTGTTCTGTCTCCCATACCGCCGCTATCCGAAGAGCGTGTTGAGCTTTTCACTACCCGTACTCTGAAGCAGTCGTGTTGAGACTGTCGAGGAGTGTCCTATTAACCCGAATCACTTAAGGGACGTGTTGAGTTCCTTTCCTTCCTTTGTACCTATCGTCCGCTGTTATTAAATCGATACAACGTTACCGTAAAATTTCAGATACACACTCGCTTGCGATAAGACTAGTTCCATATGACAAGGTCAAGCTTAATTTGAATAAATAGGCCAGGTACTGAGAAGACTAAACCAAATTGTAAATATGTACATAAGATTTTTGTCAATTTAATTTAAGGAAGACAATAAAGTTTTATTTTTATTTTGAACTATGTCTCTGGCTGTCTAAAAGCTACCCGGATAGTGACTCCCACGAGACCACATCACAATATTCCCAGTGTTCCTCCAATCTTAACAGTTGATTCCCCAAAAAGTGAGTTAACACCAATATCATGCCACCAAGTGTTATATGTGAATCTAATCACACACCCAAAATTGCTTCTCCAAAAGTGACTTTAAAAAATAATGATATTCCAAAAATATCTAGGTTTGGTAGAGTTATAAAACCAATTCGCAGGCTAGATCTTTAATAAAAAACAAGGGGGGAAGGGGGGGGGGAGAAATGTTGTGAATGTTGTCTGCGGCAACGACAAAAAGAAGAATCATGACAGCAGAGGTGGTCAACGGATGTTGATATGTTCATGAATAAAGTTCTATTAATTAAAAATGTCTTTTAATTAAAATACAGATGTAAGTACTACAAAGAACTCAGAATGTCTGACGGCTGTCTGTTGCTTATTAGGCTTTAATTTGATATTAGAATTGTAACGAATTATTTTGCCTACCACATGGGGTATTATTATAAGGGGTAGAAGATTGGGGATAGAAATTACTGGGGGCGAAGATAGGGCAAGCCAAATAAACGCTACTTGTGCGAACGGCACTCAGGGTTTGTTAGGAGAGCTGGGGTCGTGGCTAAGTAAATGATAAGGGGAACTGGGGCAACTACAAAAAAATAAACAAACGGTCATGAATCTCTTGGGACAAAATAAAAAGAAACAGGAAACACCTCTATAGTAATTTATAAAGAGCGCCACTTCAAGGTGCCTAATTATAACTATTACAACAACTAGTTGTAACTAGAGAAATAATTAGCAGAAATTCAAAACATATCTTTTTCAAATAAAACTCAAAAAAGACTTAGTTAAAAAAAATAAACAAATGTTAAGAAACAAAATTTAACATTTATTTTTGTGTCACCACAAACAGTTACAAAATAGACAATATAAAAACACTATATTAATAGTCACAATTAAAAAAAAATACAGAAAAAACTTACATGTCATCTGTTTACAAACTCCAGGAGTTGGAGATAGGGGAGAGGTGGGTACAGTGACACAGAAAAATTTGAATTTCTGTCATCGCTAGACCATTAATAGGATTTTACTTGCAAATATCAATTTGGACGTGTTATTGTGTTGCAAATACATCATGAATGACTACATTGCTATAAATTAAGAAAACAAATAGATTTAAAAAAAAGTCTGAAACTTTGCATTGTGTCAGTGTTCCCTGGTATGAAGGGTACACTGACACAAAGACATTTTTCAACTGTAATATGTAAGTATTATTATTTAGGACTAATTAAACAATAAAAACGTATCTTTATTATTGATCTATAGAAAAATATTATAAATGCTTGTTGTTTTCTATGAAATCAAGTCCGTTTTAACATTAGGAAAAAAGTGTCGACCCCTGCTAATTTTTGGATGGTCCAAAAGTTTTATAATCTGGTTGTTGAATATAACACCAATGTCTGTGACACATGGAAACACAAAGCATGTGACATTTTTTGAATTTTTACGTAAAAAACTGACTTCCATCGTACCAATGGTGTTTATCACCACAACTTTCCCAATATAATATTTTTCGATTTCTTTATTGGAATGGGCTTCATATTTGAGTCTCACTAATAAGAAATCATTGATCTTAATGTCGCAAATTTTGGCTGGATCTAATGTCAAATCACATAGGTCTTCATCATCACTATCTGAAAATATTTCACTTCCCTCTGACGTGTCAGAATTATGGAGACTATAAGTTTTACCATCTTCGTCTTCCGACTCAATAACATCATCATTGTTTTTAATGTCTTCTGAGATTATGCTTATTTTAACTGTTTTTGCTTTTTTGGCTCTATTACTTTCAATTTCGTTTTTCTCTGGAGTGTCAGTAGCAATCATAGTCTTGCCTTTTTTTCTTCTAGTTTTAACCGAAATTGTCAGACTTTTTTTTGGATATTCACGAATAGCTGATGGACTTACAAATGTCAATTTTCTTCCACTTGTGGATGAAGGTGACAATTTCTGTAATGGAGTTACGTCCTGGTTCTTGATAGAGTTATCTGTGGTACCTCCTGTCGAGGTAGATGGTTTTGGATCAATATTTGGTGAATTAACTAATGGTCGTTCTGTAACTTGGCTTGCGAAATAATCATCATCATTAAATACGTGACGGTCAAAGGGAAATATTCCAGTTTTTTTAAAAGCTGCCGATATATTTACAGGTGTCATAGATCTGGGGTAAGCGAGTCCCACAAATGATGCTACATGGTAGATTGTCACAGGTGTGCCCGGATTAGCTTTTTCCCACGAACTTAAAGCATCGTTATAAAATATATGAAACGGTTTTAGCAGACCCACATCTAATGGTTGCAACCGATGGGTGCAATGAGGAGGCACAGTCAAAACAGTGACCCCATTATCTTTGCACAGAATGATAGCTTCAAGAGATATATGGCTCTCATGGTTGTCCATGATTAATAGTGACGGGTTAGCTTTTGAACTACAAGTATGTTTAATGAAATATTTTAAAACTTCAATAAAACATTCTGTGTTCATCCATCCTGCTTTCGTAGCCAAGCCTAACGTCCCACATGGCGCTCCTGCCAACATATGGCTTTTAAAATGGAGTCTCGGAAATACCATTACGGGTGGGATTGCACTTCCATTTGCACTTACAATGCAGCATGTGGTAACAAGTGTACCTCTTTCACTGCTTTGAATTTTAGACACTTGTCTAGTGCCTTTTTTGGCTAGCACCTTTGTCGAATTGTTTTGAACTGTCAAAGTTCCGGTTTCGTCTAAATTGTAAATTCTGAATCCATTTGAAAAATTTGGATGTCGCTGCAAAACTATTTCCAACTTATTAAAAAATAAGTTTACATTTTCTTTATTGAATCCTGCTGCTCTTGCTAGACTACATCCCTCTGGAGTTCTTAAGGATATTGTACGATGTCTATGGCGAAATCCTTTATACCAGTCGACTGAAGCTTTTTTTTCCTCCTCCCAATTTTTTGGAATTTTTAATTTATTTGCTTTCGCTAAGTCATATGAAAGTTTGCGACAATCGGTAATTGTTAAACTGTAAAACATTTTTAAACACGTTATGATATAATCAACGAGAGCTTCCTCTAGTTCCAAAGAAAATATTTGGTTTATTTTATAGTTAGGAGCCATTCGGCATTCGGGATCATCTCTGTATTTCTTTACGTATCTGCTTACGGTTTTAAAGCTTAAGTTTTTCTCTCTAGCAGCTTGACGAATTGATATACCACTGATAACTAGATTGACTGCTTCCCTCATAGAATCTTCATTGAATCTACCCACTGTCTTATCCGTTTTCTTCTGACGTACCATCTGTAATGTAAATTCATAATTAACAAAAGCTTCTTAGACCCTAATATGATTTTCCAGCACTCATTTGCTGTCAAGATTTTATGAAATTCACAAGAAGGGTACAGTGACACATCGTGTCACTGTTCCCTATCAATATTCGTGTCACTGTACCCACAATGCTGTTTTATACAAAAATTTGTAAATTTTTTGTTAATCTACAAAGATTTTAAAGAAATTTTATTGCTATTACTTACATTTTATACGACTTTTTTACGACCCAGAACACAATCCAATAATTCAGGTTTGTTTCCTCGTAGTAAACAACTAAAAACACTCTTGACAAAATACTTCTGCACTAACAAAACACAAACATGCGATTTTCTCCAAACACAACAGATTCTGTCAACTTTTTATAAGACAAGTAGTATTCTTATTATACCAACTGTAAAATTCCACAATATCACCAACTTGCTAACATATTTTCTACTAGGATTTTAAATGTGTCACTGTTCCCTGTGTGTCACTGTTCCCGCCTCTCCCCTACTACATAAACTTACAAGTGTTACCGCATAGAGATTAACCTTTTTTTTAACAAACAAAACAAATAAATATCGAAAATAATAAAGCTAGCTGTCATAAACATTAAATTTTAAAAACTGAAAACAGATAAAATAACAGCTAAATCAAAACCCAAAATTTACAATATTAAATATTACTATTTTTAAAATTTTAATGAAAGCAATTTTTGTTAAAAAAAATGTCTGTCTTTACTTTAAATTTGAAATTTGAAATTTGAAACAAAAGTTACCTTAATTCACCAAATCACACTTTGAATGTTCTGGAACCATAACTAAAACTAACTGGGGGTAGACCTGGGCTTCACTCTCTATGCAGAGAACACACGAACAAATCTATCTCCATACTGAAACAAAGCCTTGGATGACAACCATGGAGAAACAAAACGAGGATGGAAATGACGATTCTTCCAATCCTTACTCAAAACATTAACAGAACCATCAACTGCTACAAAACTACTTTTCACTGCTACATGTTTCCATAAAAAGGGGCCAAAAACACAAAACCACAAATTCGACGGATGAATTTGGACATAACGCTGGAAATCACCGCTCTTCACCGCGGCTCCAACGAAAGTGACGAAATTATCTTTAAAAATTGATCGCCTAAGTTGGAATAAACAAAGCACTTAGCACAATTTGCGCCTGTGACATAAACAAACAATAACATTTGTTACGTTCCAAATTTAAAGTAGAAAGTCCCACCTCTATTTTATCAAAATTTAAATAATTCAGGACGTGTAAGAGCGGTTGCCTATAATATATTATAAGCAAGGTGGCGAAAATAAAATTAGTAATTTTCAAATAGGGGTAATGTCTGGCAAATTGTGCTGAAGTTAAGGGAACACGTCCTCTTTTTTGTGAAGAAACTAATTTAGATCGTTCTTTCTAGAGTTATCTTGGAAGAATTGGGATCATAAAATTGAAATTTTTGAATCTCGGTATTATTCGGTGACCTCCGTGTGTCAAGTTGTCAAGTGTTCGGAAAGACGACGGAAAGAAAGGGATTCCAGGTTTGACGGTGTTACTGAAAGGTTGGGCTAGATTAAAAACGGCATTTTGTTTTTTGCTTTTGCTGCTGTTCCATGTGGGATCTGGACTAGTCCGAACCGTGTGGATATTCAAGGGGATTTGCTGCCTTCGTGGAAGGGTTTTTTTTTTGGGAATATCCACAATTTCGCTAAAAAAAAGCGGATCTACAGTACACGTGAATACCGGGAGTCGCATTTAGATCAAGAAATTAGCCTTAATCACGAGTCCAAATAGCCGACTACGCTTCGGTCCAATTTGGGATATTTCAAACCCCTAATCTGGCTAAGAAGGGTGAGTGTTAGAACATTTCGTTTTTAATTAATTAAAAAGTTGTAGTTATTTTTTTATCCCATCTCTAAAAAGCTATTCACATTTTTATCAGTTTTCATACATTCAAGTTCGGTGACAAGTTTTTTTTTGTATTGCTCCATTATCGCCAAAAGGCAGATAAACAAAGTGTTAAAATCAATATATTTATTTCCAAATAATTATTTTAGACACAGATGGTAATTAATGTTTTCTTGCTTCAGGGTTGGTTTGTTTGTTTTTTTCTGCTTCTTCTTCTTCGTATTTTCCCGTATGGCTGTAATTTTCAACTTTTCAACATTGTCACACAAGTCTATGTACATCGGCAATCGTATGGGATTTTGGATTGAAGACACGCTGAACTATAACTGGAATTCCACGCGGTGAAGTATATGAAAATTCGAGGTATGGATCGATAATTAATTTTCAACGGAAGATTTAAGCGCCGTCTAATTTGGGTTGCGGAATACAATAGTTTTTTTAAAGATTATTTGCTGTTAGTTTTTATTTTCATATTTACAAATACTTTACAAATTTTTTTAAAGATAATTTGCGGTTTATTTTATTAATTCAATATTTACACATATAGTATTTATAAAGTCAGTTGAAACACCCAAAAAACTGGTTGCGGACAAACATTAAAAGAATAATATCATATTACCAGACATGGGCGCATCATTTATTTTTATATTCAAATATAAATTAATGAAGAACAGAATAAGGACAATTTTAATTTACTTAAAACTGTCGTAAAGTACATAAGTGTATAAAAAAGTTTTTAACATATCATATTTAGCAACAAAAATAATTTATATATAAGCAATAGGCCATATTGACACTATAATGATTTAAAACAGTTACTTCGTAAAATAATAAACATTTTAGCTGTACAGCACTGGCATGAATCAACAGCGTTTCTTATCTGTACACCATCGCCGCCGGCTAGAAGCGAACCTCCAAGTAGTTTGTTAAATATTGGTGATTTTGAATAACATATCAATGTCCAATATTTATTTGACGGGATGTATCTTTCATTCTTTCTTTCTTCTATCTCTTTCCTACGAAGTACGGGGATTGTTCAAATACGTTTGAAACATTGACGCGTGTTATTTATACTTTAACTTGATTACTGGTAAATGTAATATTGAACTGCCCTTATAAATCTCGTCGGAGTGAAATGTTTCAACTGACTTTATAAATACTATACCTATTTTAATTTTGTAAACTGCGTCTAAGGGGGGGGGGGTTATATATTTGAGATTTATTTTTTTATATTATTTTCTGCGCACGCACTTGAGCTCACGTGGTGTCCTATTTGCGTTAATTATTTTTTTTTGGTTGGTATTGAACCGCACACCCCTTAGCGTCCGGTACTTTTGATACGTCTTACCTTTCATTTTGTTCTGTTAAATAGAAATAACTTATGAATTTTTGTTAGGCAAGTAGAAGCCGCATTTTTATATTATTTTTTTATTAAGCCTATGGTAAAGTTAAAAAATATTGTAATATGTAATATGTATGTATTTATTTTCAACTATCTTGGGAATCTATTTATTAAAATTGACTAAATTCTAATCTGACAATTTCATTTATTTTTTTTTTATTTATTCAGGTTGTATACTGTTACTTAGTATTTTAGTAGTAAACCTATTGGTAAGTTGGTGGTTTATTGAATAGTAACGTAGGGAAGGCTGTGGGCCAATTTACCTGGCGCCCCTGATATAACTTCGGATTTTTTTGTTTTGTGTACTTTTCTTTCCGGGTGTACGTCTGATTTATATTTGGTACATTTTGTAATTTTTTTATATAGATTCGGTTTTGTACGCCACACATTATTTATTATCGACTGAGGCGATGTAAAAAGAACGAAAGATTATTTGGGTTTTAAATTGAAAGATACGAACTAAGAAACATTGAAAAAATTCTTCGTTATTATAATGCATGCATAAGGGGATTTCAATTTAACACATATACGAGGGGATTTCAATAAATTTGCAAATGCTACAGAATTACAAAAAAAATATTTAAATACTGACAAGTTCTTGTCACACAACAACTTGTCAACATTTAGAACACTAAATTATACTACATTAACTCGCCCCTATTTTTGAGCAAAATATTGCAACTATCTTGGTTTATTTTTAGCTCCAGCTAATTTACAGCTGGATTGAAAATCTGAATTTTCCAATCTTTGTTATCATTATCATCAGCTTTTTGAACAGGTAAATTTTCTGTCTCATCTGGTATTGATTTAGTAGTGGAATTATCTAGTATGTTATTTGGATGAATAATATAACAACTCAATTCATCAGTAAACTTCGTATATAGTGCAGAGCACCTGGTAAAGCAGTTTTCCATTTAGTGAATTATAAATTTTTGGTTTTTAATGCTAGATTCTTCTTCTTCTTCAGGTTCCTTCTCCTATCGGAGGTTGAAAATCAACAACTCTGAGATAGCGCGTTTGGCCGCGCTTCTGAATAATTCTAATGAGCTGCAACCGAACCACTCTCTCAAATTTCTTAGCCAGGATATTTTGCGTCGTCCTGGGTTTCTCTTCCCTTGTATCTTCCCTTGCATAATTAATGCTAGATTCACCAATTTATATATCTTCTAGGGATTTATCTTTAGATTTATTGTTTTCTTGAAATTCATTAAAAATTCTTGAATGTTATATACCAATGTTTGAATTATTGGGTGGAAGTTTGACAGTTTGGATCAGCCTCTAGTTTATCTGGTCTAAAGTACTTCTCCATTGTAAATTTATGCGAATAAAATTTTTATAAATAAAGATTGTATTCGTTGGTTTTTTTAACCACTTTGGCATTTTAATGTAATGGAAAATAAATATAGTCTCAACATAACAAGAAAACCCAAAAAATATACGAAAAATATTTATTTTCGGATTTTTCTTGTTATTTTAGGATTATATCGATTTTCCTTTACTTTAAAATGAGTTCACAATCCTAGGTAATACATATTACTAAACTTTTGAATTTAGCGCCATGTATATATAGTTACGCGCCCGGTCGCTAGGTGATGCGCCAATCATTGTTTTACTCGTTAACACGGGAGTTTCACTGCTAGGTGGTAGTGTGCTATGCTCTCTCTCTGTTATGGCGGCGTATCCGTATATATTCGGTGCTGCCAGATCTACCGTTTTTACGGTAGATCTACCGTTTTCCACCTCGATCTACCGCTCTACCGTTTTAACACCTTATTCTACCGCATTTTTTAATTTAAAGCATTTGACAAAACATAATACACTTATATTTAATTGATGATTATCTTTTTGAGATTTTTTGTTTCTAATTTTGATATTATTTTAAAGAATATGAGATGTTGGAACGTTGGTAAAATCCCTGAATCCTACGCGGTGCCTGACTTGTAACGAGACGACGATAATTCAGTATTATATTATAAAGTTACTTATTGCACATATTCAAGTGTTCTGTGGGTAAATTATTTTTTAAGTGTAAAGTGTATATTTCATACTTAATAATGTCTGACAGTGATAGCAGTATAAGTGACACGAATGCCAAAGTTGTGAAAAAGTAAAAGTCATGAGTCACCACAAATTAGTTACCTACAGTCCATCTAATTTACAAACCGTTTCACGTCATTATCTACGTCAGAGATCGAAGTTGACATAGTTGCCAAAGTATAAAAAAATCCTTAATCCATTTTAAATCAAATAGGTCACATAATTATTATTATACTCTTTACAACGACTATTTAAATTCTTACGTGACATTTTTGAAATAAAACACACTAATTTTGTTCTAACAAGAACAGATTTTATTAAATAGGTAAAAATATAAAACAAGAGGTATTCACTGTAAAATTTAAAATAATAAACTACAAAACTTGTCAACACCGCAACTGTCAAATAAGTGTTACCAATGTATGCCAAAATTGCACCTTCGTTCGATTACAGTTACAGTGTGTTCCGAACAAATATTCTTCATAAAAACGCTTTATAATGCATTTATACAAATTAAATGAAACATATTGTTGTCTATTTCTTTAAGTTAACATTAATAGAAATCTTTAAATATTAGTTCTACGCGTATATAATAAAATATGTCTAGTGGCTGTAATGCCAGTGTACTCAGCAAAGTGATTCTAAAAAAGAACACACCTACCGCCTAAATATTTCGTTGGTATCATGTGACGTCACGGGCTATGACGCCGATGACGTGCAACGGTTTGTAAATTAGATGGACTGTATATGCAAATGTCAAATCTCTCATAAAAACTCTTTTTGACTGTTTTATAAAAAGAGACATTATTGACAAAACCGCACTATTGGATATAGATTATAAAAATTCCAGAAATATGTTGAAAAATATGAGCAAAAACCCATTCAGAAGATGTATTTTGGTTTTGACATTTCTACGTGTAGATAAAAATGATTTAGAATTTATAAAGTTAAAGTGCTTAGAATTATATCTGGACCAAGTATTAAAAAGTAAGTAAAAAAATTAATTAAATTTCACATATTTCATCAAAATTGGGCAATATTGGGATAAATCAGGGCGATCTTCAATCATTAGATAATGAGTAGAGACTTTTACGAAACACTTAGTTCCCTGAATCTAATGATATATTAGCATTTTGGAGTCAAGTAAGTGAAATGAATTATGGTAGTGGACTAAATATGTTCCGCAATTTACCCCTACTTGTTTTTAATGTATTGAACTTACCGCATTCGAGTGCAAATGTAGAAAGAATTTTTTCGGTTGTCAATACATTAAAAAATAAGCAGAGATATAAATTAAGCACAAAGACTATTGAGGCACTACTACATAACAAGAGAGTAGTTGACTCCGACAGAAGTTGCTATAATTTTAAGGTAGAAAATGATATGCGAAATCTTCTTAATAAAAACATTTACGAGCAGAACTCGGATATTGACGAGATCTAATGGTTGATTTTTTTATAATTCAGTGTTGTTGTGTTTTGTTTTACCATATTTTTAAGGTTTAGTTTTGATTTCAGTTAATGCTTTTGAAGTTTATTTAGGTTAATTTTTTAATAAAAATTATGTTTTTAAAAATTTTGTATGAATTTTCTGGTGAAAAATATTTACAAATGAACGTACTGTTATAAAAGGCATGTAAATAAACCATTGGCATTAGATAATATAAAAAACAACAAATTTGTCATCTTTATGGTATTTCTACCGTTTTCTACCGTATTTTTCAAGTTCGCCCTACCGCAAAACGGTTCATGTCACCTGGCAACACTGGACGCATATGTGGGTCCTGATTCTATTTCATTTCGATGTCGAAATTTAAAAGCGACTACGCCATGACAGTCGCAATCGCTAGCGATTCTCATTCATTTCGATTGTAGTTAAAACTGGGGATATTTACTTTATCATTTTGATACTGCTGAAAATTTGGGTTGGCCCTGTTGTTTATTGGCTGCACGCTGCACTACGCTTGTTGAATGTTTGTTTTGTTTACGTTGCGTGAACGTCTTTTTTTTCTTGTTTGAGTTGTTAAATCATAAATAGTGGTCACTCTCAATTATATTTTGAATTGAAACAAAAGATGACAAGAAAAAAAAGGCGATGTGGGAGATCCTTAAGTTATAACCACTAAGATTTGACTAAGTGGTTATATTCTAATATATTTTTAAATTTACTGCAGCTTAGTAATACTAACTCTAAACATTTTGGGTATCCTAGAGGCATAAACACCTTCTTCCAAATATGGTTCTAATACCCTTAATAAATAATTTGCAGCTTGTTTATTAAGCCGGAATTGCTGCCTAAATTGAGCATCACTTGAAAAAGAATTTTGAGTATGCCGTAACATTCTTCTTATCCTCCGTTGTGAGCGTCGGATATCTATCCTCTCTAATTCCTCCAAAACTAGCAAATGTCCGTAAAACACAGCCATATTAATACTTTTTGCCTCAGTTTTCCTTGCAAGGATCAAAACACAACACCTCCTACCTAAACTGAACCTAAGTTCACTTCTCCGTTCTCCCAGTCCAGCCAGTCATGTCAGATTAATTTCGACTCGAAATGAAATTTCAACCACTTTCTTGAAGTTGAAATTAATTTCGATAAATCGAAAATTAGTGACGTCGTTTGGTTAGTTCAGCTGAAATCCACAAAGTTCGCAAAGTCGCATTTCGACGTCGCCATATTAATTTCGACATGTTTTGAGTCGAAATCTCAATGGACCGTGGAAGTGATGACGTAGATTTTATTGACATATGTCAGTTTCACTTTCCAAACAAACCTTGTTTAGTGTGGATAATTTGTATTTTTCGTTATTTTTTTCATTTTTTTTACAGAATCTTTCCGCTTTTTGCAATATCTAAGTATTCTAATAGTTACTACAACAATTTTACAAGGTTGTGTAAACAATAAAGCATGTTTTTTTATAAAAATAGAATAAAATGCATGTATCAATAAAGTAAGGTTAGATTGTCTTTAATTTAAACTTTTAAACTATATTTCATAGAAATAGAACACTGAATTATGATGGTATTATCTTAAAAACACTATACTTAAAAGAAAAAGCAGCAGAGGAAGCAAAATGTTAACTTTATAGAAATTAAAAAGTCTTGAGATTGGACATTTCAACTTTTGTTTGGAAAGTAATTGACAGTTGTGACGTCACACTTCCACGGTCCATTAGAATCAGGGTGATGAGTGATGATGTGAGATAGTGGTGGGCCAACCTGCGATTTTTGTGTAGCTGTGACAAGATGTGACTGCTCCAGTATTGTCACGGTGACAAAAAGCAGTGATTTTTTGGAGCAGTTTAATCTTAACTGCTACCCTGCTACTATTGCTACCACTGCTGCATACACACACGGTTAAACCGTGTCGCGACGAAACATTCTGTGTGGGAGTAAGTAAACGTTGCTTGCATCGCACATACCGTTCGCAACTCCATTGGATTTTGATAACGAAAATCACCAATTCTTCAATTTAAAAATTTTACGTTGGGGATTCCCAGAATCAAAATTGTATAAAAATAATTATTGAATAATGCCTATTCATTTGTAGTTATTTCGTATTCGTTCAGAAAACAGTACGTGAAATCGCAAAGCACCGAATAGTCGATTTTTATTTACTTTATTATTTTGTTTACCTACCTTATCAACAATGAACAGAAAAAATACCTCGTTTCTGTGGAATTTTTTTTCAAAGGAAAGTGATACAGTAGCAAAGTGTAATTTATGTAAACAAGTTGTCAGTTACAAAACTTCTACAACAAATTTAAAAAAACATTTGGAACGCAAACATCCACTAGTGAGACTTAACTCTGAAGAATCAACATCAAAAGTTACAAAAGATGTCAGCAGTGAGATTCAAGCAGAAAACAATCCAAGTACGTCTACATCACAAACCTCTGAACCAAAACAAATGCCGGAAAATAGTAAAGTAAGCCCTTTAACAACTACTAAACAAAAAACATCTCAAGCAAAATTGCCATTTATGCCAAAAACTATAGCTATCCATACAAAAACCAAATTAGACAAATGCTTAATGGATCTATTTACCAAAGATATGCAGCCTTTTACCATCGTAGAAGATCGAGGATTTAGAAATTTTGTGCAAATGCTAAACCCATCGTATCAATTGGCGAGCAGGAAATATCTATCAAGTACTTTGTTACCTGCAATGTATGAGGAGAAATATACCGAGGTTGAAAATTTAATAAAGAATCTTACTCTGAGATAGCGCG
>NC_092811.1:63515779-63580632 GCF_040954645.1 Diabrotica undecimpunctata
TTTAAGTAAAATGGGATTTCTTAGGAAAATTTTCGTATGTGTTTGCTTCATAAGAGTCAGAAGCAGTATATTTTTACTCTCCCTTAATTGTACATATCCTAAATCCTAAAATATGTAAACAATACGTCCTGTCTACCGATTATTTTAACAGCGAAGGCGTCATATCACTACCATAAATAAACCATACGTTCCAGTTCATAAATGTCAAAAATATGAGCTTTGGTTAACGGCGATTTATATTAAAAAAAAATAAATCAGGAAAGTATTGCATTAATTTATTATCAAAAGTAGCTACATTGGTACATTAATTTGACTCTACTATTTATTATAGCTTAGGTAATAGGAATTTGACTTGCCTACAAACATAAGAATAATGTGATAAAGATCAGGTCAAAACTAAAACAAGAAAGTCTTTCAAAACAGTCAAAAAAAAATTAAAAACCAACTAAAAAATATTAGAAAATGGGTGTTTAATGTTTAAGTTTTCCTGTATATATATTATAAACTACAGCTTTGATGCATGTCCATTTTCTTTCTTTAATTACCTCGGGATATTCTTTAATAAGGTGTTGCACTTTTACCTCAATGGAAGGCTTTCTTTTTTTAATGTCGGAAAAGTATTCTGCGATAATTCTTTTTTATTGTTTTGTCCATGATCTTCTTCTATCAATAAATATTTTCTTTTTTAAATTGCCAATCTTTTTTTGAGGTTCTTTGTTATTATCTCAGTTAGCTGAAGTAGATGGAATCTCGCAATCGACGTTTAGATTATCATGAGTATCCAAGATATTTTCCATTTCTTCCTCTTCCGCATCAGAGAGAGGAGCTAAGTTAATGTTAGTTTCGTCTAATGTTTTAATTTTGTATTTTTCAGTTTAGAAAAAAAGTTTAGAAATTTTAGCCGTTTGATATACTTTGACAAACGATAATAATTGCAATGCATTTGTAATGTGTGTCATTTGTAATAAATTTGCTTAATTGCTCCATATCATTATTGGAAAATTAAAGAAATTGAATAATGGTGGCCAAATGCTTTCGAAGTTTTGTTGCTGTTATACTCGCAGGTCTCTCCAACTGACATTTTTTGGCATATTCACCTGATTTCAATTTGTGAAATAATTCTTCTGCAGATGTTTGCAAAAAAAATATTAAGTTTCTTGAGGTCTTTAGTAAGCAGCAAAAGTTCTTCCTTGTTCCATTTATTTTGATTTAAATTGGTACATGTTGAGCAGAAACTTCATTACACCATTGGGATTCTAAAAGACTTTTTAATATTTTAAGTTCTTTTCTCTCATCGCTTGGGTTTTCTATCTGAACAAGAATAATATATGCTAAGTCGCAACATTTTCTCATAAGTGTCCCAAAATTTATGGCCAACGTTGGTGACTCATAATTATTTGTTTCTGGGTTATATTTTTTTATTTTATTAACTCCAGAAATTATTAGTTGAACTTGCTTTGGGCGAAGAATATCTATAAGTTTCTTAATATCAGGATTCTGTAGTCTTGTAGTCTAAGAGTTATGCGAGTCTTCGCATATTTTGTCTTACCAAATCAATTTTGCCTTTACTCTGACGGCCTTTTATGTCGTCTGCACGCATTCTGAAGAAAATTTTTGATTTTAATAAATCATTACGTTTAAGAAAATGGTGTAGAAGCAAAGTAGTTTGTCCGTCGCTTTGGGACGTTTGTCTTCTATTATTTTTCTCATCACAATTAGACGGACAAATTTTGGTATGCTTAAATAAAAATTTTTTCTTATCTTTTTCCTTAAGTTTCATAAAGCCAATCATCTCTCTTTTAAATTAACCTTATGACATAATATGTTAACTACGTCAATTTCTTCTAAGTGCGATTTAGAAATATGTCTAGCAAAATGGAAAACATTCCCGTGCTCCGCTCTATCAATCACTTCTTCAAGTATTAACGAATCGTTCTCACACTGTTTGCTGTTACAGATTTGTGGATGGCTCTTTTTTGTGGCATTTTTAAATTTGAGAACTGCAAGAAAGAGTCAAAGTTTAACCAAATTTAAGAACAATTAAACAAAAAAATAGCCCATTTTTTTAGCTCGGCCGTCTTCTGATGGCATATAATTAGGATATTTATGGAATCGTCGTCATCCTCTATAAATTCGTTTTTGGATGTGTTAGACTAGTTATTAATTTTTTTTTTCTGTAGAAACACAGCATTATTATTTTCCGCATAGGAATCACATTCGTCGGATAAAAAATCCATATCTATTGCTTGATCTGGGTCCCTATGTTATTAGATTTGTATGTTCTCGAGATATCCCCACTTTCATCATATTAAATAGAAGAAATCAGCTTAAAATTTTTTGTCACTCAATAATTTACAACTAACCTATTTTGACACCCATTCATTTTTGAATAAGATAGTTATATTTCTTTGAACTTCCAAATATTAACTCTTTTCGAGATATTTTAATATTGGTAATTTAGCACATGATTAATGTTTTGAATGTCGAAGAAGTGTAACATTTTGATACAAAAGGATTAGAATTTCTCTGTAAATACAGGAAATTTATTTTAAAAAATATATTTTATTCTTCGAGCTTAATAGATTAGAAAAAAGCATTTCAGACCCATTATTATTAAGTAAGTATATAAAATATTATTTAAACTTGGCCAATTTACTTTCGTTAAACGTTGCTCTTTTTCGTCTTTCCCCTTTCCATTTTTCTCTTTTGAACTTTAAACTTTTGAATCTTTATTTACGTGTACCTATCTGAGAAATTGGATATAAGCTACTCTCCGAATTTTTCGAGCAATAATCAAAGTGTATTTTTTCTACGTTTTTATCTAAAAATTATACATTTAATCTTTAAATCCTTTCTCATTCTTTGCTTTTCTGGTTCATTTTGCACAGGATGTTTTAAAACTATTTTGAAAAATTTCAGGGGTATGATTGATAGATGAAAAGTTCTCCTCATAAACAGTTCCCCTTTGCGCTATTGTTAACTAATAGAGACAAAGGTTTTAAACTTATTAACCTAAATAACATGTAATAGTGCTAATTTAGTCAAATTCGTCTGAGATACTGACAGTTATAAAATACTAATTTAAAAATATAAACAGAAAGACATCAATGTCCATTAGTAAGATATACTTTTCTTTCTAAGATAATTCACCTAGAGGTTTATCGAAGTACTTTTAAAACATCTTGCATAACAGTTAGCAAAAAGAAGATGACGTGATTTCTCTTACTTGGGATGCCCTATATAAAATGAATTTAAACAGGAACTCAATATTTTGAGATATCACAGACTACTAAAAACATTTCATAAGCCGTCTAAAATGATGTATCACAGAATTCCCCTCTATTAATTACGTTTTTGGTTAAAAAAATAAAAACTTACTTTTTTTTAAACATTATTTAGAACAAATCCTAAAAACCGGATAATATGATCATCCCAAATTGCAAATCAGCTTCTTTCGATAAGAAAATCGCCTATAATAATTTTTAATAAACTCTTGACACAGTCTTTTTGTAAATATGAATTAAAGTCATGAATAACTATTTTACTTGGACACCCTGTACCTCTGTTAATATTAACTTATATAAATAAGCACAATTCATCTAGATTTTTAAGCCAAAGTGCTCAAAATGACAATTTAGTTTAATACCTTTGGTATAACTAACCTTTCCCTAAATACATATCAACCATCAGTTTACAACGTCCTTTATAATTATTCATTTTTAAACACACCTTCCTGAACCAAAACAAACGACTGTTGCAACTAAATAATAATATCTTATACCATCTATTGAAAAGAAATCTCTCTGGCCTTGGCTAAAAATAGAATTGCCCAATTCTCTAAACAAAATAATGACAAAGCAATGTTGCCACATAGTATGGATCAGGATGGTACTAATTGTAATAATGTATATAAAAATCATGTATATTCAAGAAATTGTTTCCAGCGCCAAAGTGGCAAATGGCTGAACTAAAAAATGCAATCCTGAACCACAATACAAACAGGTTTCTCTTGGATTCCGAATGACATATTGAATTGAAAGTTAGGCAGTTTTGTCCGCTGATGGCACCACTAATTAAAAAAAAATGATTTAATGTGTAAATTTTAAATCATATGTCAGTTATATAAGGAAACCAATCCTGAACCAATATACAGGTTCAGGATGGTAAACGGGGTTCAGGTTTGTGCTTAAGTTTTACTATCGAAGGCTCAGGATTGTACTAAAAACAAATATATATATATATATATATATATATATATATATATATATATATATATATATATATATATATATATATATATATATATATATATATATATATATATATATATATATATATATATATATATATATATATATATATATATATATATATATATATATATATATATATATATATATATATATATATATATAAATATATACATATATATATATATATATATATATATATATATATATATATATATATATATAAATATATACATATATATATATATATATATATATATATATATATATATATATATATATATATATATATATATATATATATATATATATATATATATATATATATATATATATATATATATATATATATATATATATATATATATATATATATATATATATATATATATATATATATATATATATATATATATATATATATATATATATATATATATATATATATATATATATATATATATATATATATATAGATGTTATAAACCACTTTTTCACTTACATGAAAATTCTCTTCAGATTACAATAATTTATACACCTATTTTGGCAGATGACTAAAAGCAACTGCTTGTACCTGCTAAATGGGACAACAAGGAATGTTCAAATGACTATTAATGTGCATCTGTAAGCTCATTTAAAAACAAACAATACCATTTAAGCTATTTATGTATTAACAATTCTGGATTTAACTAGAACAAAAGTAAACACTGTCTACAGACAGTTATATAATGGTTAGAGAGTTAAGGTTCAGTGTTCGATAGTCTGAGGACTTTTTCAGGGATAGTTATAAATGCTGACTTCAACCACTTTTGCAGTATTATTTCCCTGTCATATACTGTTTTGTACTCTGTCAACACTCCAAGTTATCTTATTTATTTGACATAAACCCCCATTACAGTATATACATAAGTCCATGGTTCTTTACCCTTGTGTCATCATTTAAGCACACGAAATAAGTTGGAAATTTACTCCATGCAATAGCAAGTGACAGAAAATGGCTACTGCTCCAATCACGGATTATATTATAAAATTACAGTCACATTTGAAGTAGTTTAATAAATTATTTTAATATCATTAGTGATTTATAAATAAATAAACAATCTATAAAAAAATATAATTAAATATACAGTAATATTTAATCAATACAGTTATATATAATTATACAGTTAATGTAATAAGTAACAGTAAAATTCTTTAAAGAATGAAGCATTATTTAGCTCAAATAATATTGTTGTAAGATTTTAAACATATGTTTTTCGTTTCTCATATTTTATTTTCATCACCTTAAGAATTGTGACTGTTATCTCCAATGTTAATGATTACAGTATCAATATTAATGTTACACATACTTTTTTCTCTAATAAATTTGTGGTAAAGTTTCTCACAAAATGATGTCTCCTTTTTATTTCGTCTTAAGTCAACCATTTGAAAAGTGTCACTGTTGAATGAAGTTTTATATTGAAGATATCCAAAATTTTGGTAACTATTAAGATCACTGGTTTTGAAATTTGAAATGACTCTGTCAGTATTTATTTTCTGATTAATAAATGGACCTGTTGAAGAATATGAACATTCAACATTTTTAAAATCAGTTAGTTCCATGTTCGCAACTTCGTATTTACTAGAACACTGACAAATAAATTGTTGCCAGTCCCAGGGTGTTAATATAGTTAGTCTGGGTAGTTTTTTCTGTTTTCTTTCAATACTTTATTTTTAATAATTTACAATCTCTTATTTGTAGTTTCGGATATCTTTGTATGAGGTAAAGTGCACACATAACTACACATAGGTTTTTGGTGTAGCCCCAACAGTTATATGCCCATATGGTGACACATTCAATGTCAGATGAAGGAGTATTTAGATCAGCTCACTTTAAAATTGCTGAAGCAATTTCATTTCCTCCTCTGTTTCGCTTTGGTTTCATCCCACATTACACAATAAGCAGCACTGTTGTATCCATCATATAAAGTGTAATTCAAAGTCCATAATTTTCGCTTATGGAAGTCACTTTTGTAGATCACCAGTCAGTACTTTGTGCTTGATATTTGCTTTTGCTTCGATCATATTAACAGATTTAAATTTATATCTGCATTCTGCCTCTATTAAGTGCATGTCTTTCTTATTTTCAATCAGTTGTTTGTCAGAATCATTATCAGTTGATTTTATTTTAGCTGCAAATATATCGCAGTCGTCGCAAGTGTCTACTTCTGGAGTGTTAAATTGAATTGCTTATTAAATATATCGCAATACAGCCAGGGCTTTGTTATGAGTTCAGTAGAATCATTATTCTCTGATTTTTCCTGTTTGTATAATTTATACATTTCTTCAATGTTTAAATCAGGCCCCAAATAATTCTTTTTGGACTTTTCCCGATTGTAGTGACACTCTTATTTCGGAAAAGATGAAATATGTGATACCACAGAATCAACAATTGTTTATGTTGTCTTATTACTTGGCTCATGAGGGCCTCTAAGATTTCGTTGAACCATGCCTCTATCCTGCCGCTTTGATAAAGCAGTCTTCACTACTTGTTGTGAAATACTTAATGTATTTAAGAACTTTTGTTTTACATACTACAGTTCTAATATTCTTAATTACAAAAGAGTAAACTAAACTATTTGTTCTTAGTTTAGATTCATCTCCTGAGTGCAACCTATGTCCTTCTGTAGGTTTCGTTTGGACACAAGATACTATAAATTATACACAAGCAGACATTAAGTAAAATAATTATTAATAAAAATGATTTGTTAATAAAATTTAGAAAGGCAGTAAACATTGCATTTATAAACTGCGTTAGGCTTTCACGGCCATCGTCTAACTTGTTGAACTGTTTGTTCGGGCTGTCAGGCCGTTGTCTTCTGAGATTAGTTCTCGACGTTTCGCCAACACTAGGGGTTCGCATCTTCTGTAGATGTTACTGCTTAGCTTGTAACCTGAAAATGACGCCGCGTTGTACTACGGAGTCAATACTTATATTTCCCACTCGCCTCCCCTCCACTGGTTTTGGCTTGAGGGGGCGTGTCGTCGTTTAGAAACTCGTACAAAAAAATAAAGACGGTGACTTATTTTCACTCATCATTTAATTTTGGTCAAAATACTGCACCAGGTGCAGTTTATAATATGAGGTTTACAAGACCTAAACACCGACTGTAACAGCTTGAAAATCTTCTAACTGCCCTTTGTATCAACCGTGACATTGAGTAAAGTTAGCCAACTGTAGTGTCAACGACAGTACGCATGTTACTTTTAGGTAATTAATTTGTTGCGTATCAGATAACCGAAATAAAGTCATAAAATATATACATTCCATCAAATTACATCAATCAGTGTCGTATTCGCATAGACATAAATATTTAGTATGTATACCCTTAGAATAATGGACTATATTGTAAATATTGTAAAATTCTTAAAAAATGAATTTACATGGTTAATAAAGAATACAGTTGTCACCTTTATAGAACAATAGTCACTTAGACGTTAGTAGCAAATATGGACTAAAAATTAACATTTCTAAAACTAGTCATGATAATCAGTAAAGAAATAATTGAGAGGGTACAGTTTACCATCAACCAAAAAGTAGTAGAACGTGTGCCAAAATACACGTAGCTTGGCACTACATTATGAGCAGTGGGATCACTCCCAGGAAATAAAAGCTCGAATAGAAAAGGCAAGGGCAGCGTTCATCCAAATGTCAAAGCTGTTCAAATCACACAATTTGAATTTAGAACTGAAACTCAGACTCCTCCGATGTTATATATTCTCCATCTTATTATATGGAGTAGAGTCTTGGGCTGTAACAGAAGCAACAACGAAGAGACTGGAAGCGTTCGATATGAGGACATATAGAAGAATTCTTAAGATATCATGGATGGACAAAATATCAAATGTCAAAATACTCCAAAAACTTAATAGAGAGAGGAAATAATGTGCACAGTGAAAAGAAGAAAATTAGAATCTTTCGGCCACATCACAAGAAATGAAACAAAATATAACCTGTTAAAATGCATTTTGCAGGGAAAGTGAATGGTAAAAGAGGCGTCGGAAGAAGAATATCTTGGCTCAAGAACTTGAGGACCTGGTTTGCGACATCCACTACAGGGCTTTTCAAGAGAATGATTGCAAACATTCGTAACGGATAGGCAACAGAAGAAGAAGTCACTTATCTAATTTAGACCTATTGACTACTTACTATACATAGAGTGCGGTTACAATTTTTAAAATACTAATTTTTATAAACACATTGTTGTAGTATATCCAAAGTCAACTGAACCGCGTAAGAAACTGATAACTTTAAGATAACACATCTCAGGAGGTGCAGTTAAAACCTCTCTAATTATCTTGTTTCCACACCACACCACCCATGAGGTAAAGTTATCGGTGCGTTTTATTTTTATGTGGTGTCCCTAATAGGCCTAATCCACAATGCAATATTCATTCAGAGTCTGTTTCTGACTAAGAAGACGAATCAAAATGAGATTGTATTACTATAAAAGTAATAAGTTTTTTCACAACACTGGTAAATGCGACTGATTCAATTAATTTTAAAAGCCCGTATGTACCTCGTCTATCTATCTAGGAAAGCTCGAAACAATATGGATGATAAAGGCATAATTTACAAGAGAGTCAGTCAGCCGACGAATAATTACATACGCGGCAGAAACACGACCTGATACAGAGAGGACATAAAGAATGCTAGAAACAGCAGAGATAAAAACCTTTAGAAAAATCGATATTAAGACATTATAGGTTAGGGCTAGAAGTGCAGATATACGACGGATATGCAACGTGGACAACATTAATAACTGGATAAAAAATAGGTAGAATGGAACGACTACATAAACTGAATGACAAAATGGTATGACTGAATGATAAATAGAGTAGTAAGGACGGCGAGAGACGGTTACCCAAGAGGAAGACGATCAGTGTGAAAACTACGAGAACGATGGAATGACTGGAGGCACATTGAAAAAACAGACAGTTAAGTCTACAAAAAAGAAGAAGATGTATACCTCATAATTTTGCAAATCATCTTACTCCATTGATTCTGCAGAACTGTCTGAATCATTTGATCCTAAATGTATTATCACAGGCTCAACAACATCCAACCTCCACATATCGGCTTCTACTTTAATAACATGACTTATCGCATTCTTCCAATCGGTTGAATGTATATTGTCCAAACTGGCTTGCAAGAGGCGCTGGACATCACTAATTTTAAAAGTGACATTTTCCCGACCTACATATCCTTTTATTTGTGCCCAAATTAATTCTATTGGGTTTAATTCGCAATGATAAGGTGGTAGTCTTAAGACGGTAATGCCATGAACTCTAGCCATTTTATCTATTACATGTTGACGATATGTACCACGATGTTGTCTAATAATAGTCATTAGCTCCATTTTAACGATATCGCCGTATGGAATGGATTTTTCCCTTAGCCAATTTTGTAAAACTGCTTTTTTGTCACTCATAGTAGGAATTCGTGCAACAAGTCGGCTATGGTACGATGCATTGTCTAGTACTACCACTGAATTAGGTTCGATATGCTGAAGAACGTTTTCGAACCATTTTTCAAAGCATGCAGCGTTCATGTCCTCATGATAGTCGCCAGTTTTCTTTGATACAAAAACGAGAGCACTGTTTTGCAGAAAACCTGTATCGCTACCGATATGAGCTACAATAAGACGCTGACCTTTGCCTGATGGTGCTCGTAACCCTGTTGATAAGCCTTCTATAAATGCTTGTCGAGGAGTTTTTACAGTTGTATCATGTCAAATTTTGGAAATTATGCCCGGCGTTAATCCAAATTTCATCAAGATAATAAATTTTTCTTTTATAAGCACAATAATCCCTAATAGTGCGCAGATATCTTCGTCGCCATGATACTATTTCCTCTTTATCTATTAGAATCGATTGCCGAGACCGTTTCATATACCGAAAATTTAGCTTATGTAAAACTGTTCTTAGGGTTTCACGACTCATTGAAGGAATCATATCGTTTTCCAGTAACTTGGCCCTTACTTTTTTGATCGTTGGAGGCTTATTTTCTAAAAAGAATGTATGCACAGTCCTCCGTATTAAATTCATTTGCGTTTCGTTTAAATCGAGAGGTTTTCGTCCACGCTTGCGAGTTTTTGGCGCACATAAAGTTTCTGTGATTTTTACTTCGCGCACAATCCGCTCCACTGTCGAGGCTGACACCCCTGATAAAATCGAACAGAGATCTACAGCTTCCATTGTAGGATGTGTTTTCTTAGGTCCATCATACACTTTTCACACTATTTGTTTCTCAGCTTTTGAGAGTGGTTTGTGCCGATTAGATTTTGTGGTACTTGCGCCAGCAGCTGCATCCATGTTTATTTCTATAAAGACGAAAACATACTCTCATTAATATTGCCGAATTTTATTATTTATTACATGTTTTAATTTCTGTATTAAACAATGTCAATGAAATGTCAATTAAAGTATTTTTATTATCGAATGTTGCTTTATTACCCAGTAAACTTGAACAAAAATTGAAACGACATAATAAACAATATTTCTTACCTTAACTTAAATATGACGATAGAAGTTTTTAACAGTATCTGGACCCTTTTTAAAATTATTTGCCGACCCCCTTTCTATATATTTTTCGAAATTTTCTTAATTAAAAAAAAATTGATAATACAATAATTAACTACTGACTTTTCGATTAAAAATCAAGTATTATGTAATCGTTTTGCTTTATTACAATATAATAATTAATTCTTGATTTTTTTTATTAGACATCTAAGTCTTACTAGTTTTGTATTAAATTTTACAATGTGTTACTTATCATTTCATGATTTCATTTAAGATAAGAAGTACCTATGGCAAATCAATAAATCTAAATTTCACAGCTAACTGTTTAATGTACTCACCTCTAAATAACGAAATATATTTAAATATATTTAACAATAATAATAGAATTCTATATCTACGAGTTTCCAGTGGAAACTTTCCACTATTCACCATAATATCGTATCAAAAATCACACACGCTCACTGTACAGCACAGTACGCTACTGACACTCGCTAGATTTGCCAATTTGCAATCCCTGCAAATATATTAGTCACCGTCTTCAATATCTTGTCCGAGACTAGTAGCTTCTCTTTCTTCGTGTTTGGAGGGAAGGGTGTTTGTGGATTTTAATATTGGTATCCATGTCTTGTTAATTTTCAGTCCTTCTTCTATCCGATTAAAATTATTTGGGTGCTTATATATTTCCACCGCTTCCCGATACAACCGTGGGTAGTACTGTGAAGTTTTGTCTAGCATCTGCGTTTCTTCAAATAGTATTCGATGTTCTTCGCTTCATAAAGCGTGTTCGGCAACGGCAGATTTGTCGATATGTCCTAAACGACAATGGCTTTTATGCTCATTTATCCTTGTGTTTGTGTGTCTTTTCGTGGTTCCCACATACACCATTCCACACACAGATACAACCGATCTTAAACAGTCCTTGATTTTCTTTGTAGGCTTGAAAATGGTCTTTACGTTGGCTTTTTTAAGTATGCGCCCAATTCTGTCCGTTACCCCCGATATATAGGACAAGAACGCTTTGCCTTTACATTCTGTTTCTTCGTCCTTTCTTCTAGAGATGTTCTTTCTTCTAGAGATGAGGGCGAAGAGAATTTGTGAACCACAGCATCTCCAAAGTGAACTTCTTCAGATTGAAAAAGCGCTCAGATAGAAGCGCTATGTATCAGATGTATTTATTCATTTTAAAGACCATTTCATTCACTCGATCATGTGTTTCGCTCCCAAAACACACACTGGAGATCGAAAATCAGGGTTTACAAAACTATTATCAGGCCAATAGTATGTTATGCATACATATGCGAGACATGGGTGATGACAGAAGAGACAAAAAGAAAACTGGAATTCTTCGAAAGAAAAGTCCTAAGAAAGATATTTGGACCTATTAACGAAAACGGAATATGGAGATCCAGGTATAACCATGAACTCTACCAACTGTTCAAAGAGACACCGATCTCATAATTCGTTAAACTTCAGAGACTTCGCTGGGCTGGTCATGTAGTAAGAATGGAGACAGAAAGATTGCCAAAAAGAGCCCTAGATAGTAAAATGCAGGGCGCAAGACCAAAAGGAAGGCCACGGAAAAGAAGGAGGATGAAGTGCTGGAGGATTTGCTAGACGTGAGAACCTGGAGAAGATCGGCGCGGGACCGACAGGGTTGGAGGCATAGTTTGGAGGAGGCCAAGGCCCGATTTGGGGAGAGAGAGAAAGAAGTTTATTGCAGGCGGCAGTTACGTTTATTGAGGGGCCGTTTAAAAATGTATTTATTTATAGTCTCGACCGGGCCAAAAACGTAAAAAAAAACACGTTTTTGGATCTTATTTTCTCTCGTTATAACCAAATTTGCCTCGCTATAGAGGGTTATAGTTCAATAGAATTTTCACAGGACATCTAATGTATCTCGTTATAAGCGAAACCTCGTAATAACCGTGTTCGTTATAGAGGGAGTATACTCTAGTATACTTCCCATATACAGATATATATATATATATATATATATATATATATATATACAATATTATAATACAAAATAAACATAACGAAACAAAAAGAAGAACAAAATGAGTTCTCCCAAAAAATCACTCCCTATGTTAAAAAAATATAACGAAATCACAAAATCAAACCAAAAAAAAGATAAATATAAACTATAAAAGAAAAAAAATTAATTACATTTTTTAGTACACATTCACTACTAACTCGACCTATAATTGTAGATATGTGAATACAAGTTACAAAATAGTATGGTCAATTAGGCAATTACATAATAATAATAATAAAAAATAAATAACTACAATTTAAGTTGAAAATACATTTTAATTTGACTCCTACTTTGTATTCGTCAAGTATTTATTATATCCGAGAACAATTTTCAAAATAGAAATTTAAACGTCAAATTAAACATATTTTCAACTGCAATTGTGATCAATTCCCATTAAAAATAGTTAATATCACTAATTTTTTATTCCACTGATAGTTGGCCTTAACGTGAAACTCTCCTGCTTAATATTGGCTTGAGATAGGCAACGATGTTGGAAATTAGTTTTGAGCTTCGCAATCCACAAATTAGTCTACTATTTTCGAAGTTTAAAGGGTTATTAAAATTAGGAAATACCTTAAAAGCGCTCCATAAAAGGAATTGTACAAATCTGCTGATAAATTAACAGTAACATATAGCCAGATAATGTTTATATCGACCTTCATCTTCTAATATCATTTAAAACAAAAACAACTAATAGGTGTTGATTTACTATAATTTTATTATTTTTTGTTTCAGGTTCAAAATAGCAGCCGTGCGCAAATCACTGTCTGAATACATATAAATGGAGTTTTGGTTATTAAGACGTGCAGACATAATCGAGTTTGATTTTATGCTTACTACTAAAGTCTTTCTGAAGAAGATGTAATTTTAAGTTTGTATTTTTTATGGATTTGAAGAATCAATAAATATACTGGTGTATCGGATCAACGATTAATTGAATGTAGAATATAAGAAATGATAGCAGAATTAAAGCAGAAATAGCCGCTTGTGTTTAGAAAAAATAAAGAGATAACAGCGAATAGCATTCAAAATCTGGGTCTATTGTATAAATATATTGTTAATATTAAATGTTGTTTATTATGGTGTTTTATCAAGTTTTGTTCAAACAGTTAAAGTCATAGATATGCTATAAGTTTATTTGTAATAATCAGTACGTTTGTGTCGGCTTTATGTTTTAAAAAAATCGATTTATACTTATACAATAAGGAATAGAGAAATAAGTAAAATTCGAACGACGCCGCTAGTACTTACGAAAAGATATTTATTGTATTTTATGAAGTGGTAAATGGTAGATCATCGTCAAGGATTTTCAACACCAATGACGACCAATATTTGTTATAATAATCATAGTTTAACATTGACTTCAAATTTGAAAAGTCAATTTATGCTTATTATAAAACAAGAAATTGGAAGCACGTTATAGTCTTCATCGGAGATGAAAAGGACGAAAGTTACTTCATAAGTTAGGCAGTATCAAAAATTGGCTATAATTTGACAGAAAAGTTTATATTTTGAACGAATGTTGGTCACAATATACTTATACCAACCCTTCTAGTTTCTGTAGTATATAAAAGCAAATGCCGAATAACTTGGTTCCAGCATTATTAACACACATTTTACAGTGTGCCATGGTAATACCGCACATGTTAGGACAGTTCTATATGTTACAAAGTTTATTTGTAATAATCATTACGTTAGCGTCGACTTAAAATTTAAAACAAGCGATTTATGGTTATAGAATAAGGAGTAAAGAAGTGAAATTTAATATTTATTTTTATGGCCTGAAAACTGATAGATCAGTATTAAAGATTTTCAACACCAATGACGACGTCCTGTACATAGTATATTTATTTATAATAATCATTAGGTTAGCATTGACTTCAAATTAGAAAAGTCAATTTATGATTATTATAAAACAAGAAATTAGAATATATCAACGAGAAGATTCTACAAACAAATCTATAACTGTCGACTATAATAAGTGGATTGATCTGGAAGTTTCGGTAGCGGCTGATTTTTTTGACAATCAAAGCTCAAAATCAACAAGTCATCTTTGACCTTAAGAAGGTCATAAAATGCTGTATATTTTAACTTGTGCACTCGCTCAGTTGTTATGAGAGTAGCTTTTTGAGGTACATCTTTGCATACTTTTATTTGCTCGGTAAGTGACGAGCAAGTTGAACAAATGTTCTCCCATGGGCTACCAAATCCTAAGTTATATTGTGTGTTAAAAATATATTGCTTTTTTACTTCAACAGTTTTGTCTTGAACAGCTGCTACGTACTTTCGCGAAAGTTTCCGTACATTAAGTTCAGCTGAGAGATACTTTCGACCCATCTTATTTGCACAATAATGTTTCCCTACAGTTCAAGCTTTTCAGAAAACGCATAACACTAGTTTTTTGTCTGTAAACTTGTGAGCAGTTCTATCCTCTTCTTTCTTTTGGCATTTCACCAGTAGTAAAGTACCTTTGGGATAGGCGATTCACCCTAAACCTGGATACATTTAAGGTTTCCAAAAATGTAGTATACTAAACTGAGACATTTTTCTTTTCATTGTTTCATATAAAATATTTCGCTCTAGCTTGCTGTACTGTATTCCTATTATTTTTAGGACACCTTCTTTGGATTTGCTACATAGTCAAATGTTTTAAGATAAAATGATCTTGCGATATTTTATCCTGTGTTGAATAAAACTTTGAGCGAAAGCGTCTAATATCCGGGGCTGATATTGTTCTACATAATAGTGCGCCACTATGGTGGTTGCATGTCGGGAAGCCTTTTGCCGCATATCTAAAAAAATAACTGAAGATAAATATCGGTTAGATTGGCTATCGTTTATTTTTTATCTGAACATTCAAGTTAAGCAAGACATCAATTTAACAATGCACAGTTAATATTAAAGTTAGGTCAAATACCTGCATTTCTTTGCCTCACTTCTCTTCCATTTTTCCGGTGCCTTCACTCGTTTCCTAGCAGTTTCACCAATACTTTTGTTTACTGGTCGTACAGTTAGGGGAGGATGGGGCATTGTGAACCATCTAAGGAAGATATGCACATACTGTTAAACCAGAAATGATTTTGTTTTGTTTAATTAATTAGGGACGTTCATTAAACATTTAACTGTCATTTAGTTGCAATTGAAACATAATTTATTTAACGTATTTTCAACAAAAAAATGACAACTGACTATATGTCAAAAGTTCACATTGCCCCATAGGGTGGGGCAATGTGAACTACTGAGGAAAGTCACACTATTTCATTATCTAATGGCTATGTTTGGTAAATAAAATCAAGTAAAAACATTTTTTTTATTAAAAATACTTAGAAAACCGGTAACAGAACATTAGTAAAAATAGACACATGTTATATTTATTCAGAAATACAAAATTCACACTGAAATTCTTCATCATCTTCTGGATCTATTCCCGCACATGCTTCATGAGCCCATTTCAGACAGGCCGAGCAACGTACCCATCCTTCTTCATTGGCTGATGAGGAGAACCACTCGTTACAGTAAAAACATTCAGCATCTTCACCATTGCCATCATCTTGTACTTGATGGTTACATTTATTTTTTTTTCTTTCCCTTACCATCTTTGGAAGGACAAACTTTTATTTTTTTGTTACTTCTTTCACTATCTTCGTGCTTATCATCATTTATTTTTTTCTTAGCTTTTTCCTTTTTCATTGTTTCTATTGCCTCCTTCGTGTTTATTTCAAGTTCTAATTCTAGCTTATACGGACTAGATGTCAGTACAGCCGTTTTACCTTTTTTGGATTTCCTCTTTGGTTCCATTAATTTACTTCTCTTTGGCAGAGGACGAATGTCTTTAGGGCTGTTTGCTCCAAATGAAGTTGTTGCTCTATTGTGTGCAGGGGAAATTGTCAATTGAAAATCGTTACCAGTATGAAGCTTTGCAACTGAGGTTGAAGCAATTACCTCATCTTGACTTAAGTAAGGCTCTGCAGTTGAAGTTGAAGGAATTGCCTCATCTTGACTTGACACTGGTAGACTATTATTCTCCAAATCTCTTTCAGTCGTAGCAGATGGTGCAAAATCGAGGTCTGTAAATATATTGGGATCATAAGGTACTATCCCACATTTTTTAAAAGCGTTAATAGCAGTCAAAGGTGTTGCAGCTTGTAAGAAAGCCTCACCAAAAATTTTAGAGATTTGGAAAGCTGTTACCACTCTGCCTGGGTTGTTATTAAGAAACTTTTCTAATGCCATATCATAATATCGTGCTAAAGGAGCCATGACACCAACATCGGTTGGCTGCATTCGATGGGTGGAATGTGGAGGCAAACAAATGATATGTACATGTTTTTCCCTTGCCAAATTAATTACTTCTATGTTTTTTGTATTGCTGCTGTGTCCATCCAAAATCAATAAGATCGGATCGTCTTCACTTGGTTTCGTTTGTTGAAGAAAATGTTGAAACCATATTAAAAAGAGTTCACTATTTATCCAGCCACTATCGCTACAGGCGAATATTGAACCTGGAGGTGCACCAGCTTGGAGTTCAACTTTCATTCTCTTTCTTGCAAAGATTAACATCGGCGGTATGAAGATTCCTGATGATGACATGCAAATAACGGCTGTTGTTATTCCACTTCTATCAGCAGAAGTAAGCCGTCCAACTTGTTTCCGTCCTTTATGCGCCAAGATTTTACTATTACATTTGGGGACTGTACCTAGACCTGTTTCGTCACAGTTAAAAACACGCGTTGGATTGACATGTTTAGAATCCAAAGTAGCTTTATACAGATCAAAAAATTGTTTTACATTGTAACGATTAAAAGCTTCAGCTCTTGCAGCAGATGTTGATTCGGGTTTACGTAATGAAAGCCCTGGGTGCCGTTTTCGAAATCCGTACGCCCAATCTAAACCTGCAAGTTTGTTTGTTTTATTATATGGATGGTCTATGTTATTTTTTTCGGCTAACTGGAAAGCTAGGTGACGAAGATCAAGCAAAGTAATTCCGTATAAACGCTTCTCCATATCTAAGATATAATTATACAATTCTTCTTCCTGTTCCTTGGTAAAAACCGTTTTGTAGAAACCTAGACCCTTTTCGTCAGGAGAAATTCTTGTTACTTTTTCTTTGCATCTGCGAATTAACGTTGCTTTCGGGATACCATAAACTTTACTAGCTTTTAAATAGCCCATTTCCCCAGCTTTAACTGTCCGGATAGCATTCTTCAAGGCAACAAGAGACCAGGATTGTTGCTCAGTTTTCCTCACATAATTTCGTACCATTTCTAACTGCAAAAGAAGCATATAATTAAAAAAGTGTCAAGAAAATATAATGGGGCAATGTGAACCACTCCTAGTCCACGTTGCCCCATGCGTAGTACACATTCAAAATATGGAAATTAACGTACCAGTTCACAACGTATCAAAAGCAAATCTTAATTATTAAAAGCACATTTTACAAGCAACACCACAGTATCAAAAAGTTAAAATAATCATGTCTACTTACCGAGAAATCTTTAGTCAAAAGTAGTAAATTCCTTAGATCAGCAGCGACGAAACACGTGTTTTTAATTATAACACGTTTGAACGTACTCCCCGTGCGTTCACACTCATACTAAAAGTAGATAAGATGTCTACGCATATTTGTAGTAGTTACTAGATGCAGTGTTGCCAATTTTAAACAAAATAACCGATGTGGTTTACATTACCCCCATGGTCCATGATGCCCCATCCTCCCCTACATCCATTATGTTTGTATTTTATTACTTTAAATATCGAAAAAAAAAACGACAATAACTTAAAAAAGTACTTCGCTTGTGTGTATCTAATTTATAATAAACTAAGCCGAAAGGCGAACACTGTCGCTAACAAACAGCCTAGGTGGCACGTGACCGTAAGCCTCCAGTCTCATAGGCTGAAAGGGAGAACATGAGTTCTGCAAGTTGATACGGCGGTGAATGTTAGTTTTTTTATAACAACGGGATTTTTTATATTATAAACACCACCACCACAGACAATTATTTCAAATTAAATTTGCCAAAGAATAGCTGAAATGTTGCAGTATATGTCTCAAGGACCTAGAACCCTATTAGAAATAAAATTGTTACAAGTGGCATTTGATGGTGCCAAATCATTTTTAGAATAGTTGTAGTTTAGTGTAGTTTGTTTATAGTTATAATAATAATAATAATAATGTTTATTAATTTGTCATATATTTTGTATAAAAAAAAACAATAATTTAAGAAAAATAAACATCTAATACTACCCGTTAAAACCAAAAGTGGTCGAGCACGGGCGTCGTGTGTGCACTGTGTATTTGATACATTAGCAATCCAATAATTACATATAAATAATTAAATAATTCTAATTATACAATAATTCTGTATTTCAGTTTATATAACGCATATTTATGTTTTGATGATGAAAATTATACTTATTTTGATTTTATAACTTTCATAATCAAAAACTATTACTAAACAGTTTAGTTACTATTACTATGACTGAACTATTATTTGCTTAATCCATTAAATTTTGTATATAGCTGCGATTATCAGTGAGTTGAGAGTAGTTAGGTATATTTTATATTTATCAGGTAAGGCATTGAATATTCTTGGAGCTTGATAAAGGAGGTATCTTTGACCTAATCTTTTTTTGCTACTTCCGGTTTTAACATGTTTATTTGTTTTATTGCGGGTTTCATAGGGGAGGCATAGTTTATGAAGTATATGTTTTGTATTATATATGTAAATTAACATGGAATACATATATATATATATATATATATATATATATATATATATATATATATATATATATATATATATATATATATATATATATATATATATATATAGTTGTCTTGTGTCTATTACTTTGGCTTCAATAAATAGAAGATGACTTGAGTGAGTACGTTGTTTATATAATATTATTTTTAGTATTCTCTTTTGTAAAATATCAACTTTTTTTAAGTATGTTTTTAAAACACCACCCCAGCCAAGTATTCCGTATCTAATTCTAGACTCAACAAGAGAGTGATAATATTTTTAAATATTTTACGTCAATTATTGATTTTATATATTTGAATTTTGAAACTAAACTCTCAAGCATTTTGCTAGTTCATTCATATGCTTATCCCATCTTAGACGTGAGTCTATAGTTATACCCAGATATTTTACATTAGAGGTTATTTTTATCGTTATGTTACATTCCATGCAGTTAATGTTTATATGATTAAATGAAGTTAATGATACTTTGTTACTACAAAATGGAATAACAAACGTTTTTTCAAAGTTAATTGTCAATCCTTTATAATTGAACCATTGAACTATCTTAAACATATCAACTTCAATTTTATTTTTTAAATCTTTCGAAGTGTCTGCACTATACATAATAGCAGTGTCATCAGCGAAACTGTTTTTCCTTCGGTGTTTATGTTACATAAGTCATTTACGTGTACGTTAAATAATAGTGGGCCTAATACTGTTCCTTGGGGTACACCACATTGTAGAATAAGCTGATCACTGTAAGTGTTATTTACCTTCACAATTTGTTGTCTTTTGTATAAATAACTTTGAATTAACTTATATGAAATTCCGCGTACTCACACTTCCAATTGCGGATGGCGGACCGTATCATATGCTTTCGCTAAGTCTAGAAATACACAGGCAGTAGGTTTACTTTTGTCAACTCTATCATATATGTTATTAACAAGTTCTGTAATTGCATCACTTGTAGAAATACGTTCACGAAACCCAAATTGTGAAGATGATATAATGTTATATTTGTTGAAAAAGATAGTTAGTCGGGTTTTAAGTGACTTTTCAAATATTTTTGCTAATATTGTGATTAGTGAAATAGGTCTATAGTTAGATAAACTACGCTTATCACCCTTTTTAAAGATAGGAGTTATACTAGTTTGTTTAAACTTATCCGGACACTCCCATGTTTCAAATATTGGATTTATTAATTCAACTAATGGTTTTTTGATTTGTCCATTTATATTTATTATTGTTTGAGAGGTGATTTTGCCAATTCCCGGAGACTTCTTATTCTTTAAGTTGTTTATAATGCTTTCTATTTCACTTTCAAAGACCGGTGTCAAATATATTGAATGGCTTGAATATTTATATGTAGGAGTATATGATTGAGGTGGTATTATTTTTTTAGCATATGTTTCTCCAATTTCTGTAAAATAACGAACAAAAGTATTTGAGATAGTTGTATTGTCTTTAATAATAGTTTCATTTTCTGTAATTATTTCTGGAATATTTCTTTCTTCTTTTGTAGTTTTCAAATGTTTTATTATATTCCATAAATTTTTAAATACATTTTTGTTTTTCAAAATCTGATTTCTAAATAATCTCTTTTGGCGCTTTTTAATAATTTATTGAGCTCTGATTTCTGTAATTAAGATAGCTAGTTTTTTTATCTATATTATCTGGATCTTTGACGTATTTGTGATGGAGTAAGTTTTTGGTATTTATAGATTTCACCAATCCAGCTGTTATCCAAGATTGACGCTTTAATTCGTGTTTTTTGCATTTTCTAATATAGCTGTTCCTCTCTATAAGTTCACTAAGAATTTTACAGAATAAGTTACATTTGGCGTTCACATTTTTCAAATCATTATATTCTTTCCAGTGATAGTTTTCTAGATCATTATTTAATTTCTTGTAGTTTATAACTTGATATTCTTTAGTTACATTATTTAAATTTTGCTTTAGATCGAGCGGCATGCATATAACGGTTGCTTTATGATCGGTTATAAAAGTTTCTACAACGGCTGCTTTAGATTCGTGATTACACTGTTTTATTACTTTAACAAATATATGATCCACACAGGTTTTGGAATTACCTTGTATTCTAGTGTATTTGTTGATCATAGATTCAAAATTGTAGTCGTACATCAAGTTAAGATATGCAAAGACGTTCTCATCAGAGTTGTCTTTAATATTAATATTAATATCTCCAGGTACTATATGGTAGTCGATCTGTTCGGTTTTTGCTTGTTCTAGATATTGTTCTAAATGCTGAAGAAACTCTTCTACATTAATAGAAGGAGAACGGTAAACACAGGTGCATCGAAGAACAAAGCATCGTTTTTTATTTCTGAGCGTAATAAATACTTGGATTACTTGACAATATCCGATCATTACTAAGTTGTGAGAGTATACAATATTCTTTTTTATAAAAAACAGCTACTCCATCATTTTTATTGAAATTGTAATCTGTATGCACAAAAGTATAATTTTTGTTATCATAATATTTAACATCACAAAGTTTAAATGTTTCTGTCAGTACGATGAGATCAAAATCCATATTTAATTGGTGTAATACAACACTGAATTCGTCAAAATTTTTTGTTAGACTCCTGATATTTTGGTGAATAATTGTTAGGTTAGATTCATTAGTTCCTAGTTTAACAAAATTATTTAATTGCAATATATTATCTAACTCGTGAGTATTAAAGGGTTCAAAGTCTACATCTCGTATAAACTGATCCATGATATACGTTCTACAAACCTTTATTTATATGACAACAATAAAAAAAATCACACTTATATAATTTAACAAAAAAAGACAAATGACAAAAAAAAATCAAAAATATAAGGACAATTAGATCAATATAAATAGCTTTGAGAGTAATAATTTATTTATTCGATGCAGAGTTATGCCGTGTTTTATATGTTGATTTATTTTTATGTGTACCAACGGATCTTTTGGTTGGGGTCGTTCTTCCACTAATTGCTGTTGTTGATGATGCGATTTCAGCGAAGCCTGGTGTGGAATAACGCGTTATTACTCGCGGAATTACTCGTTCGGGATCAAACGGTAATGGTATAATAAAATATTTTCGATCTTTTACAGTTTTGCTGTGTACAATATTAATTCTTCGGTTACTATATTCCATGTTTTCTTCGAATATGTCATTCATTATTTTCTCGTGGAGTTCTTTAAGTTTATTTTGCCAAAAAAATGTAACAATATTTTTGTTGGATTTGTCTAATAAGTCCGTATTCGATGTTTCAATTTTAGAATAATCGATTATTGACTTAGTTCTATACAGTTCGATAAACTTGTCAAGTTCTTCGGACATTTTTTCTATATTTTCTTCATCGTCGTCTTCGTTTTCTTGAGTTTCCGTTTCATCTTCATTCGATGCATGTAATGAGATTTTTGATTGAAAGTTTGCACAATCCTTGAAATGGTTAATCTTTATCCTTGAGAGGGCATATGCATTTCTGTTTATTTTTCCTGCGCGATGTTCTATTTTATAATTGTATTCTTCGAGTTTTAGGCGCCAACGCGCTAATCGGCTTCCGGGATCTTTTATCGAGAAAAGCCGTGTAAGCGGTCGATGATCGGTAAACAGGGTGAATTTTCGGCCAAAAAGATATGGTCTAAAATTTTTGACTGCCCATACGATAGCTAATAGTTCTCTCTCTATAGTCGAATATTTTGTTTCGGCACCGCATAATGTTCTGGAGGCATAAGCTATGGGTAAATCTTTTCCAATAGGGCCTTGCGATAGAACGGCTCCAATCGCGAATGCACTAGCGTCAGTTGTTAGGAAAAATGGTTCCTCAAAATTGGGATATATAAGTATTGGATCTGAAGTTAAAATATTTTTGAGTTCGTTAAAGGCTTCTTTGCAATCAGAATTAAAAATAAAAGGTACGTCTTTCTAAAGTAGTTTCGTAAGTGGTTTAGAAATTTTGGCAAAATTTGGAATAAATCTTCTATAGTAACCGGCTAAGCCTAAGAATGATTTTATTTCTTTGGTGTTCTTTGGTTCCGGGAAGTTTTTGATGCAAGATATTTTAACTGGATTTGTTTTTACACCATTTTCTGTTACAAGGTGGCCCAAATATGCTACTTCTTTTCTTAAAAATTCGCACTTGTCTGGCTGTATTTTTAAATTTGCTTTTCGTAACCTTTTAAAAACTTCTGTTAGTCGTGACATGTGATAATGAATAGTGGGTGAGTAGATAGATAATTATGTCATCCATATACACTAAGCATCTTTCGTTTTGTATTCCTAAGAGGATGTTGTCCATTACTCTCTGGAAAGTAGATGGAGCATTTATTAGTCCGAATGGCATGCGAACAAATTCGTAATGTCCATTTTCGACGGAAAAGGCCGTTTTCTGGATGTCTTGTGGCTCGATTTCAATCTGCTGAAATCCAGACGCTAAATCTAGTGTTGTGAAGTATTGGCATCTTCCTAGTTGGTCCAATAGTTCTGATATTTGTGGTAGAGGATAACGGTCTTGTACTGTGAGTTCGTTGAGTTTTCGATAATCAATAACAACTCGCCATTTTTGTTTTCCTGGCACATCTAATTTCTTCGGTACGACCCAGACTGGACTTGACCAGGGCGAGACACTTTTCTGGATTATTCCTTCTTCTAACATTTTATTAATTTGCGTCTTTACCTCTTCCTTATGTATTTGAGGATATCTATAGGATTTAGTGAAGACAGGTTTAGCGTTGTTTGTTTCGATTTTGTGCTTCGATTGAAATGTCTGAAAATTCGATTGTCTTCGGCATAGCATTAGCATTTAGTACGGAAGTTAAGAATTCTCCATTCTACATGGACTAATGCATGAGGTAATCTTACTTTTTCTATTTCCTGAGCTGATAATATGGCATCTGTATTTGATAAGTTGCATTTTAGTCTGCATATTTGTTCGGTCCGGCTGTCAATGGTAATTCTGTTTTTTCCTTTTATTCGTTTTCTCTCTGGTCTTTCAAGATTTTTGTCTTGATCTCGGTTTTTTACGATAGTATATTTTTCATTTATAGGGTTTTGATATTTTAAATTTGATTCCTGTTTAGAATCTGATTTAATTTTTATTTTAGGTTCGTTTTGTCTTGTTTCTGTAGGGTGTGTCGGTGTTTTGTCTTTAGGAGGTGTGTTTGTCTCGTGTCCTACTTTGTGAAGGGTGACAGTTTTAAAATTTGTATGCAACTGTCGGGATTTGAGATCTATTACGCATTCATAATGATCTAGAAAGTCTAGGCCTATTATGCCATCGAAATCAATGTCTAAATTGAAAATAAAGACTTTGTGAGGATTATCGTCAGTGAAGGGAATCAGGACAGATTCTGTTTTTAACAATTTTTGATCGGTTATACCTTGAATAGTAACGTTTTCAGGAAATCTATTATGATAATTTCGTGCTGTGTTTTCTTTGAAAACAGTGATTCCAGCACCTGTGTCGATTAAAAGTTTAAAAGTGTTGGTAGCATCGTTAATGTAATATAAATTCTTGGAACTCATTGTATGAAATGGGGTTACATGAATGTCTGTTCGGGAAAATTGAGATCCGGATGAAAGTTGTCCAAGTTGAGTGCTTGGATTTGTTCTTGGATATTCGTAATATCCGTTGAGGGGTTCGTATGATTGGGAGGATGATTTTGATTCTGAAGTGAAAGAAAATCCTGATAATTTTGTGTGTTATTGGTTTCGTAAAAGTTATCAGTTTGTGGATTATTTTCTGTATAATAATCCGTTTCATAGTTTTCATAGTTATCGGTATTATAATAATTATCTGTATAGTAATCGTCTGTATAATAGTTAGTCGTCATTTCATCAGGGTATTCGTTTAAAACATGTGCTCTTTGGAAGTTTGGGTTTCTTTGAATAACAGATGGACGATTTTGATTTTGATTTTGAGATGAAAAGGAAGGTCTCTGTTGGTTGAAATTTGGATTGTTGGACGAATATTGATTCCTATTAGGGTTCTGATTGTTTTGATAGTTGTTAGGTCGATTATTATATTGGTTTTGGTAACCGTGTGGCCTAGAAAAAGTTTGGTTTGGCTGTACAAAACGTGAAGAGCGGCATTCACTATTTAGATGACCAATGCGGCCACAATTTGTACATTTTGTAAACAGAGATGAGGGTCTTCTCATTGGTTGAGAGGGTTTAGGAATAGTTGATCTAGAATTAGATTTTTGTTCTTTAAAACATGACACTTGAAGTTCGCGTCTAATACGATTGCTTGCTTCAATGAGATCTTGGATTACTAGTCCTAATAATTTGTCCTAGACGAGGTTCTAAACCGGTTAAAAGTGTATTTAGGGCCATGGTATCGATTAAGTCACATTGGGCAGTTTTTTGATCTGGGGATAAATTTGCTACTTGGATCGAGGCGTGCATTTTTGCATTCAGAACTTGTAAACGGTTAAAGAAAGTTAGAGGAGATTCGTTAGATAGTTGTCTTAGTCTTTGTAAGTCTTGTATTAAGGAGGTCAGGTCTCTACTGTCTCCGAAATGTAGATTTAGTAATTGTTTTATTTCTGTATAAGAAAGTGGTTTTCTAGAATTAATAAGCTGTGCAGCTTTACCTTTGAGTTTATTTTTTACGTGAATCGTTAATAGAACGCGCTGATCGCCTGTGGCCATTTTAAAAGCACAGTCGCACGTATCTAAAAATGTAGAAATAGAAATCGGATCGCCTTCAAATTCTGGGATAATAGAAAATATGTCAGAAAGCTTGTATGGTTCGATTTCTTGTTGAGTCTGGGAACGTGTCTCGTCTCGGGCATTTTTCGAGATATTTTTAAACGAAAATGAAAAATAGAAGTATGGAGAAATATAAAATGTATCAGTATATAAGGGAGAAAAAAAATGTGGTAGTATATAAAGGGCAAAAATGTATCAATATAAAAATATCAAATAATATAGCAATAAAAATGTATGAAATATACCAAATAAAAATATATCAAGAGAAAATATACCAAAAATATAGCAAGTAAAAAAAAATATGTCAGTAAACTATCAGTATAAAATAATATGAAAGAAATATGTCAATATCAATAATTTCAAATATTAGATAATCAACTTGTATTTTTTTATGTATCTTGATTAATTGACTTGCAGTATAGTCAATTTCGTAAATTATTATAACAAAATTATTAACGAGATGATTCAAAATCCACTTATTTAATGAAGAACATCGGGACGCCTTGTTCTCTCTGCTCAGCTACCAGGGGCTTCACTAGGTGTTCCTTCCGTAGATAACAGGAGTGAGGTTGTTCGGAGATGCTTTCTTCTTTAAAGGTCGTCTTGTTTTCTCTGCTTGGCTACCAGGGGCTTCACTAGGTGTTCCTTCCGTAGGTCACAGGAGTGAGGACTTCCGTAGATTCTTTGTTCCGTTAAGGGATGAGAATCCACCGCTGCCAGTGAGTATACACGTGTTCTAGCAACATTAACCGGATCCTACTGACTTTGCGCCAATTGTTAGATCACTAATTACGTATTTAACTTTTTAAAAAAGAACTTTATTTGCTATACAATAAATAGTACAAAATTAAATTAATTTAAAATGACTACAATAACTGGACTGGTCGAAGTTGCAGCTAAGAGTGATTCCGGTATCTGAAAATGGTAATTTATAGGTTTGGTATGAAGTGCTGAATCGCTGTTCCCATGAATATTGGCCAACGGTTCGTACAAAGTTCTACTGCGTGCTCAGCGGTTTCTATGGGAATGGGATGATGAAATCTGAAGTCGGCGAACTTAAGCTAGTTCAAGGTTAATATTTTCTCATATATATATATATATATATATATATATATATATATATATATACATATATATATATATATATATATATATATATATATATATATATATATATATATATATTAGTAATTAAATTATTCATATAACAACTTACCCTTTATATCAAAATACACGGGTCTTGCTGCTGGCGTGCTTCGTGTGTTATACCCGGAAAGAGTGAGTAGATTTTTCTTTTGATCATCATCTTTCTACAAACCAGTAGTACAAACTAGTAATTAGCAAGAATTCAAGATATAAATCTGCTAATTTTCAGTTAAATAAGTAACTTTTTATATGGTACAGGTTAAACTACTATGCCAATTAAGACTCGACACAACTATAGACGGTTTTAACAGTTGAAATGTATAGTGTGAGATATTACAAATATACTCTTGTCTAAGGATTTGTTACCAATAAAATAAAGGAAAGCTAAGGAAAGGCTAATTGTTGCTAATTAAAAAATGGAGAGAGCTAATTGTTGCAAACGAGAAAAGGAAAAGCCTGAAATGGTGAAGCCAATATTAGAAATTATGGAAGATTTTTGGTTAAATAAAATTTAAAATTAATTAATAATTATTTAAATAAAAGGTTAAATAACCGAGAATGTAACCAATACAAAATAAAATATAAAATTTACTGGAAGCACTACAATAGAATAGGCTTAGCTCAAGAGAATGAGAGTTATGCTCAGAGAGGAGGTTGGCACGTTTGCTTGCCTGTAGTAACTTAAGGTTAAATTAGATCAATCCTAAGATGATCTTTAGATGGGCGCCATGGTGAATTTAGAATATCACTCCAATTGGGGATATATGTAGTTATATACTAACTGAAAATAAAAGATGATAGGAAACAAATAAAAATCTGAAATGCTTTATACACTATATTACAATTCTACTGTGTTATCCCAACCCTATACTTATATACACTAAATAATGATTAAAATATATCCCCAAAATATATATTTACAAGAAAATCAGTTACTATAAATCGGACCCAAAATATAAATATCTAACAAGGTTTGATCTGAACAGTCCTCTAACAATGAGGAAAAAGGTAAGTTAATAATATTTAAATAACTCACATGGAGTAAATGGTAATTAAAATATAAACTAATTAAATACTTATACAGTTACAAAAGGGCAGCTTAAAAATCTGAGACTAGTCAGTTAAGACACTAGAACAACACATACATCAATTCGATATATGAGGGTACATACAAATTCCCATAAAATTGAATAAAATATCCTGACAACTTATTAAGTGTAATATAAAATATTAATAATAAATAAATTTAAAGTAAATAGGGAATAAAATTAAGCAAGCGAAAGGATTAAAAAAAATTGAGGGTACTAACCAGGTATTGTGCACAACGCTGTTTCGTAAACCCACTTAGGCTGAAGGCCTAAGTATCCAAGATATATATATATATATATATATATATATATATATATATATATATATATATATAGAAAAGAAATTTAATCTTTGCAGATTAGTTAAATAGTAAACTCTTAAATATTGGGGAAATCTGCAAAAAAGACTCTAATGTGTATCAATTGTTTCGCCGAACGTTTTCGCCAAAGAGAATTAATTTGGCTTCTTCAGGGCTGAAAGAGAATAAATTATAATTAGCTACCATATATTATCTATTAAAACATTATTGATCTTACCGTAACTTAGAATTGTAGAGTTAGAATATTAAAAAACTTTGCTAGTAACATAGTGGTGTTTTTTGTTACTATGTGCAAAAAAAATTTTTTATAAGGTTTGTAATGTATGGTAGCTTTGACTTGACACGTAAAGGCTTACCCAAGGTTAATCGAAAAACCCAATGTAACTACATTTAAAAGGAGGTAATTCTTTGAATTGTCGGCAATAACTAAATTTTTGATTTTCAGACAGTTAAAAGTGAGGTTCTGTTTGAGCCAGAACGCAAGCGCTGACAACTTCATTAGTTCGTATGAATCTTTATGTCGTTAAGGTTCATTGGTAAGAAACGAATGAATTTAAATCCCTGTAAAGGGAAATATTATTTTGATTTTCTTTATTTAATTATATTATATTGTTCATGTACTATTGAATATTATTGAGATGTATCTAAGAAAAGCAAGGGAATGTTATATATTTTTTGTTAATGAAAATTAATTATAAAGGTATGTTAGTTGTTAATGGATATATCAGTCAAGTTAGTTATCTGTGATATAGTATTGTTCTTGGTATCTGATTTAAGTAACAGGTGGTATATATCGCTTAGATTCTTGATGTCACTCTTAACATTAATGGAGAAATCGTTAAGGAAAATATAAGACATTTCAATGAACTCTCTTTTAGATTTATTGTTCTCACGGTGGAGAATTGTGGTGTTAGTATAGTCCATGAGATGACCAGTGGAATGGACATGTTTGGCTAATGCACAACGGTCAGGGTGAAGTCGAGAATCACTTTTGTGTAGTGTAATACGTGATTTCAATAATTGAGATGTTTGACCGATGTAGGAATTGTTACAAGAGAGACATGGAATGTTGTAGACAATATTACTAAGCCTATCTATGGGAGTCTTATCTTTTATCTTAGAATAAAGATTATTAATTGTTAGGGCTGATCTACAAGCCACATTAAGTTTAATGTTGTTATTATTATTGCCAAAGCTATTTTCAACACTTTTCAGAATCCTTGTTAACCCCGGAGTGATATCTCTGAAATATGGTAATGAAAAATATTTGTTTATAGGAGTATCCGAGACTGGGTTCCCACTTAAGACATCAGGATCAGCATTGTTAGTCGCGAAGGAAGGTGAAATATCTTCGTCATGGATAGTATTAAACAAAATCTTATTAACTAATGGTGTTGGATAAGCGTTTGAAATAAAAAGTTTCTGTAGGATTTGTAGGTTTTTTGTATGAAATGAAGGATCTGATAGTTTTGTTACTCTATTTTTCATCTGTTTGATTAAGTTGACTTTGGTAGAATTATTATGGTATGAGTTGTAGTTAAGGTATCTACCAGAATGGGTCGGTTTTTGATACCAATCTATTTTGATGTTGTTGGTTTCCCTGATCATCCTTATGTCGAGAAAGGGGACGGACCAATTACCATCTTCCCTCTCTATAGTGAACTGGATGTAGGGGTCATAACCATTAAAAGTATCTAATAGTTCATCTACCTTGTCATTGGGTATAGCCAAAATGATATCATCAACATATTTTTTAATAAATGGAATATTAAAGGATAGTAAAGGAATGACTGAGTCTAATACATAATCCATAACGTAAGTTGCAATGATAGGAGAAATCTTAGCTCCCATAGGGGTACCGAACGTTTGTTGATAGAATTTATCATTAAATGAGAAGTAAGTGTTGTTAAAGAGAAATTCGACGATGCTGATGAATCTGTCATAAGACATGGAACAACAACCTCTAATACGGTCCCAGTTGATCTCTATTGATGTCAAACATATTCTTAGATGAACATTGCTGAATAAGGATACAACGTCAAGGCTAACGAGGACATAATTTGATGGTAGTATGTAACCATTATATTTATTTACCATCTCAAAAGAATCTTTAATGTAATATTGACTTTCATAATTATATGCATTAGTAAGTATGTCTGTAACAAAAGCTGAGATATTTTCAGTGGGTGTTCCAATGGAAGCTACTATGGGACGAACCGATAGTGTTGGTTTGTGGATTTTTGGCAAAGCATAAAACTTTGCAATGTTCCCATTATATGTTGTTAGTTTTTTCTTTGTGTTACGGTCAGTCTCATTGGAAGAGGCTAAGGATGCGATTAATGTATTGCATTTCCTTTGCAGAGAAGAAGTGGGATTGGATGTAAGTGAAACATAAGATCTATCATTATCTATAAGAGAAGAACACAGTTGTAAGTAGTGAGTTCTTTCTAAGATGACTGTAACATTACCTTTGTCTGCTTTTGTCACTAAGAGCTCAGGATTGTATTTAAGAAATTTTTTAGTTTTAGTATATAAGTTATGAAAAAAAGTATTAGATGATTTAGAAGTATTCAAAATGTGATTAGTGATAATGTTGGTGGTTCTTGATCGGATTAAGTTTTGTTCTAATTCAGATGGCAATGAAGAAATTATGTATTCTAAGTCTGCTAAAAGTGCTTTTACTTGAAAATCTTTTCCTAACTTTGGTTCGATGCTAAATTTATTTCCTAATGCCAAGAAACCTAGAATATCATCAGGAATAGTTGTGGTAGATAAATTTTTAATCCATTTTGGATCAGTTTTAAGAACAGATTTACAACAGGACTGATATAGTGAGTTAATTTTTTTGATATTGTCTGATTTAATTGAATAAAATATTTTATTATATCTAATAGATTGAATATGTGAAAATTGCATCCAATCATATTCCGAGGTTGATCTAATGATTTCGGTTTTTTATTCAGTGATTTTTCTAACTGTTTGAGAACTCTATGATTGGTTGCAATCTCAACATTTAAAAGTTTGCTATCTAACCTGATAATTTGTTGACATCCCTGCAATTACCAGAAACCATTTCTGTGAATATAGTTTTGGACAGAGGAGGTGGCATGAACAATGTGTTTTGGTGTTATACCTTTATAACGACATGACAATAAAAAAAGTCTCCGATTCCTTTCTTTTGCTAGTCTGACATTAGTTTTTTGGTAATCCTTGAGCAACCTCAACGCCTCAGCACCATAATTAACCCGTATGTTGTTATAGAACCCCATGTTCCTCTAAAAAGAAATTTAATCTTTGCAGATTAGTTAAATAGTATATATATATATATATATATATATATATATATATATATATATATATATATATATATATATATATATATATATATATATATAATGAACCAGAAGTATTTGCTGACAACGTAAGGAAGTAAACGTTAAATAGTGGGTTTGCAGCAATAAAAATGAAATGTGTACTCTTTTAAATTTTTATTCCAAGCTTTCGGACATTGGTTATGTCCTTCATCAGGGAGCTACAAATGTGATTAAGAAATTTTTGGTGTTGGTATAATTAATTAAAAATTGTTTCTACTTACAAACTTAACGAGGTTGTATCAACAAAGATCTATTATAATATTGATAAAATTTGTCATGGTCTCTCATCTATTTTAATATATGAAAAAACTATTTTTATGTTTAAAATTTTAAAAAAATTACTGTAAATACAAAAACACTTAATTATTAAAAATAAATACGTGACATTATTTTGACAAAATTCTTTTAAATGTCAATTGATAAATTGTTGTTTGTGTTATTATTACACTTATCTAGTAGTAACAAATAGGAGAACATTTCATTTAGATGGCCAATATCCGTTTTATGATTCATTGTATTATTATTTTGGCAAATGTAGGCCATTTCAAGAAAAAGTCTTTTGGTGATGTTACTTTCCTGTTCTACTACTTTGATGTTATTATAATCTATCTGATGTCCATTTTTAAATACATGTTCACCCAATGCAGTTTTTTCAGGATGCAGTCTATTATCTGACTTGTGGGATGTAATGCGATCTTTAAGGCATCTTGATGTTTGACCATAGTATACTTGTTCACATGATCCGCACGGTATACAGTAAACAACATCTGTTAAAGACAAGAGTGCGGATTGGTCTTTAAGTTTAGAAAAAACTTTGTTAACTGTTAGTACCGTTTTATGTGTAATTTTGATATTATTAATTGATGAAAAAATTCTACTTAGTTTCTGTCCAATGTCTTTAATGTATGGAAGAGATACATATCTAGTTGTAGTTTGTTGTGGTAAAGGATCTACAGGTCCAATTCTATCTTGTGATTTATTATTTAGATCTTTCTGTTGATATAATAGAAAATGATACATCATATACCACATTAAATAATGATCCAACTTCATCAATTAAACAAAAATGTAATAAAGTAGTAAAATCGTTGTTTGACAATCAAAAAATAGATGAGGCTACAAAAAAGAAATTATCTAACTATAAAGGTATATCTGGAAAGTTTTATTGTCTACCAAAGGTACATAAAACCCCATTATCTGTTAGACCCATTTTAGCCTCTATTAGCACACCTACAGAAAACATTGCTAACTACTTAACAGATATTTTAACGAATGCATATAATTGTGATAATGAATACTATATTAAAGACTCATTTCAAGTTAATCAATTATTTAATAACATACAGTTGCCAGAAGGCTACGTGATTGCAAGCCTAGATGTAGTATCCTTATTTAGCAATGTTTATCTAGATATATGTACACTTGCCATTAGTGATAAATGGGAGATTATTGCTCAACATTGTAACATTGATATGGACACATTTTTCAAACTGTTAACTTTTCTGTTCGAAAACAATTATTTTTCATTTAACAACAAATTTTACAAACAAACTTTTGGTACACCTATGGGCAACCCTATATCACCAATAATTTCCTGTTATGTAATGGACCACATACTAGACACCATCATCCTTGTCCTACCTTATAAATTACATTTTATAAAAAAATATGTTGATGACATAATATTAGCATTACCAAACACAGGGATAAATGATATACTTTGGTATTTCAATAGTTACAACCCCTACATTCAATTCACATTAGAATGTGAAGATACTACAGGTTCAGTACCTTTTTTAGATACCAAATTAATACGAAAAGGTACCCATTTACTGGTTGATTGGTATAGAAAACCTCTCAGTTCAGGCAGATATTTAAATTATTGGTCATACCATAAATATTCGATGAAACTGAATTTAGTTAAAGAAATGAAAAATCGTGTCCTTAAAATCAGCGATACCGCTTTCCATACAAAAAATCTAAAAATCCTTTATAACCTATTCATTGAAAACTCATACCCAAGTATATTACTAAAGAAAATTTTATTTAACACTCCACAAAATTTAACTAGTCATTTAAGAAACGAAGAAAATCTGTCTGTATCACAAGATAGAATTGGACCTGTAGATCCTTTACCACAACAAACTACAACTAGATATGTATCTCTTCCATACATTAAAGACATTGGACAGAAACTAAGTAGAATTTTTTCATCAATTAATAATATCAAAATTACACATAAAACGGTACTAACAGTTAACAAAGTTTTTTCTAAACTTAAAGACCAATCCGCACTCTTGTCTTTAACAGATGTTGTTTACTGTATACCGTGCGGATCATGTGAACAAGTATACTATGGTCAAACATCAAGATGCCTTAAAGATCGCATTACATCCCACAAGTCAGATAATAGACTGCATCCTGAAAAAACTGCATTGGGTGAACATGTATTTAAAAATGGACATCAGATAGATTATAATAACATCAAAGTAGTAGAACAGGAAAGTAACATCACCAAAAGACTTTTTCTTGAAATGGCCTACATTTGCCAAAATAATAATACAATGAATCATAAAACGGATATTGGCCATCTAAATGAAATGTTCTCCTATTTGTTACTACTAGATAAGTGTAATAATAACACAAACAACAATTTATCAATTGACATTTAAAAGAATTTTGTCAAAATAATGTCACGTATTTATTTTTAATAATTAAGTGTTTTTGTATTTACAGTAATTTTTTTAAAATTTTAAACATAAAAATAGTTTTTTCATATATTAAAATAGATGAGAGACCATGACAAATTTTATCAATATTATAATAGATCTTTGTTGATACAACCTCGTTAAGTTTGTAAGTAGAAACAATTTTTAATTAATTATACCAACACCAAAAATTTCTTAATCACATTTGTAGCTCCCTGATGAAGGACATAACCAATGTCCGAAAGCTTGGAATAAAAATTTAAAAGAGTACACATTTCATTTTTATTGCTGCAAACCCACTATTTAACGTTTACTTATATATATATATATATATATATATATATATATATATATATATATATATATATATATATATATATATATATATATATATTTATTATAAAAAAAAATTGAAATTTAAATTATTAAGTTTTAACAAGAAAATAAATGTCCTTAATAACCCTTTTGATGGAAAGGGAGTTCCCTAATCCGCTGTCCTGGTAGTGGATGGCTGTAGGATGGATCAGCCTATGTGCTTTGTAAAAGCCTTAAGGACTGGCAGACCAACCAGAAAATGAAACCAAAATCCTTCCCCAAATCAAAGTATATTTCCTCCCAAATCCCGGTATAATTTTCCAAAAATCAAAATATCTTCTTCCCAAATAATAAAACTTAAATTCCAATCCCTGAGGTTGGGCCGGCAGGCTATAAGAGAACAGAAAAAGCCTTGTTTATTCTAGGTTCTTGTACTTAAAATAGTTTTTGTTTTAGTAACAAAACTAAAATATATTTGCCATTAAGTGACCTTGGCTCAAATATTGAATGTTAGGTACTATACTGGAATATTATAATATGTACATAAAAAAATAAGAATTATTGTGGGGTATTTCTAATAGTTGAGAAGATTTAGATGATTGAAACTGACAATTTAAATGGAAGATATTTGGACTTACCAGAACTTTTTGGAAGTTTTCTCTTTCATAAAAAAGTGGTAGCTTCTTAAACACACATAAACTAAATTCCTTTAAAATAACCAAAAATAAACTCTTCCCCTTTCCCAAGAAACAATAAAATAACTTAAAATTGTTTCATTCTTCCTTCCAGCTCTGCCTGCCGCACTTATCAACCTATATCCAGGAAGTTCTGTTCTAAAATGAACATGGCCACTGGCCAGTATTCGTTTTCCCTATAATGACAATGGGAATCAATTTTATTGTAAATCGATATATGAAATTGTGTTATAGGTTGCCTAGTTTGCGGCGCAAATTAGTAGCTATTTTAGGTAACGATCGTATCGTTACAGATTCATCAATTTTTTAATGGAAATATTTTTAACCCTTTAAACGTCGAATCATTAAAAACTGTAAAAAAATCACTAATATCTTTAAAAGCATGTTATTGATAGTCTGCAAAAACTGGTCCACATTTCCATTAATAAAACTTCTGAATCTATCAATTATAAGACAGACACCAACCATTTAAGTAATATTGTAACAAAAACAAATGAGGAGTGGTGTAACAAAAACAAATAAACTAAAGTGATTAATGGACACTCAAAAGAGGATTCGGCCAATTTGCAGGCCCTATAGAGACCGTAAAGTGGGAATATGAATGACAAGATACTAAAAAAAAAAAAAAATAGAAATAATATAAATGAAAGTGGTAAATTATAGAAGTTGCTCTAAAATATGATTGGGCGCCAGGAAAGTATTAACATATACCTTCCAAGGTATCTTGTAAAGCTATTTACTGCAAAAAAAGGGAAACAGGTATTAATTAAAATATTTAGTTTTCGCCACAAATTTTAATACCTATCCAAATATATACAGTATAATTTTTTTTTTTATAGCTACCCACCACCAATTATGTACAGTCAACCTAGTTACTTATATACAAAAAAAAATAAATACCCCGGTTATACACAACTGATCCTAGATGATCTGAATTTATAAATAATAAAATATAAGATAATTTTAATGATTCGTCCTAAAAAGGTAATTTACTGGCCTACTAGAGAGGTAACCCTGTACTTCGGCTTTCAATTAAATATTCGGCTAAAGTAATGAGGACACTATCCTGGGATAGATGCCCAAAGGTTTAAATATATAATAATACATAAACAATTAATAACTCTCTGATTAAATGTGTACACATAAAACCGTACAACAGAGTTGAAAGGGAGGACTTAAAAACCTCTACCTGTAGTTGACAATTAGTCCTTAAATCTTATTCAGTAAATTATTTAAAAAAAAATGACGGTTCTTATTATTAAATGAAATAGTAGAAATTAAATATACAAAAAAATATTACACAAAAAATGATTAAAAGTGGTGAATAAGACTTAATACAAATAAATAGTGTTCCACACTCTAAATGGGGGAGATCGTTCCGACTGGTTCCCTGAAGTTGTCCGGGAATAGATTCAGAGAGGTCTGGACCTCTAAAGGAACAGCTATGGGCGACGGACAATTGTGTAAATCCAAACTTATATTTCTTTCTTTTTTAAAACCAAAATCCAAAAAAAAAGAACAAAATACAGAATTTTCCCCCTGACTTCTGCTTGAGTCCCAAAGGTAGGCGTCTCAGAGTGGTTATAAACCAACAGGACACAAAAAAAACCAAACCAAAACTTCCTACAACTTCTTAAAAAAAAAATTTAATATTTTAAATAAAAACCTTTTAAGCCACCTCTGTTCCCTACCTTTGAACTCAAGTGTCTTTCACGAACGTCGAAGCAGAAGTGCGCAATGGGCACGGGTTTTGAGCTAGCTCAACTATAGTTGCAAACATGGACGCTGGGTGTCGCTGTTCAATACCAACTTAGAATTTAAAAATTTAGAAAATTATTAAGAGGATATGGATTTAAAATTTTTATTTAAAGTGAATAAAGAATTATTGAAGTGACGGACTCGTTACATTGCCCTCTTACTAGGAGAAAAAAAAATTAAAATGAGAATTTTTTTTTTCATATCTAACAACAATCACAGAATAGGTATGAACCGTGCGTCATGGCAATAGCTCAAACAGGCGCTTAACTGTTGGTTCGCCAAAGTTTCCATCATTGCAGTAGAAGCAAAGGATACAAACCAATCTAAAATTTAAATTTTTAGCTATGGCACTAGTTTGCCAAATGTAGCTAAAAACAATAACTTAAAACTAACTTCCGAACAATCCACATCGATTCGCAAGATTATAATTACCCACAGATGATGAATGATGTAGAAAGAAGGAGACATCTAAAGATATCCAAATATTACTAATGGACAACTCACATACTATCTACAGTACATAAATTACATTAAGGCTTTCATGTAGCCTAAAATAGTCGTAAAGACAAATACTCATATATCTCAAAATAATGTGAAATCGAACACTGATTCCAAAATTGACTATACGGTGGACAACAGATTTATAGATTAACATATCCAAAGATATAATTAACCAGGCAAATGAGTCACCAATCTCCTACTCTAATCAAATAATCCAGAAAGTAACAATAAGAAAAATGCCAGATATATATATATATATATATATATATATATATATATATATATATATATATATATATATATATATATATATATATAAACCAATTTTAGTGTTGAATTGGGCACTAAATCCAAAATTGATCAACCAGTTGACAACAGATTTATAAAATAGCATATCCAAAGTTATAATCGACCAGGCAAATGGGTAACCAATTCACACTCTAATCAAATAATCTAAATAAATTAGGTCAGCATATACCCACATCCGGTGATATGTGCCTAAACCACAATATTCATAAACTAAATCATTGAATCTAAATCAACATCAAACAAATTAACTCATGCTGATATTCACTAACTATAGCAGGTAGCTACAACAGATTTATAAGAATATCAGACATAAGTGAGTTACATGGCATTTAGTAAACCAATAATAACTACTCAACATATCCAAAAAGTAATAGTTAAAGAAGTAAGTAATCAAGTAAATAGTAAGTAAGTAATCAACAAACAAACATCAAGAACGAACAGGCCAATTTCTGTAGAAACTGCAAATTAATGATTCGTTCTGACATTACTAAGAAAGAACAAGATATGTTCTAATTCTAAATCCAAAATCAATAAGTGAATGCCTAAGGAAAGAAGTGAATGTAACTGTAAACGGTCATTTGTTGACTAAAATATAAATTACTAATTGCAGAAAGCAATCTAACTATGCTAGCCATAGAGGTAGCAATGTCAAGAATATCTTAACATAAGTGAGACTAAGAAATCAGCTAAAGGAAATCTTTTGTAATTACAATTGAACATAGTCTGGAAAGACTCAAGATTAAAACTAAACTGTTCAAATTAGAATTCAAATTGAAGATGGTTAACTAATGATGAACAAAACATCTTACTGCCCAGTCATCTACATAACCTGTCATGAAAATGGTGAATTCCGAAACTCATCGAACAACTGAGGCCTCTAATTGAACAACAACTTCGAACCCACGTATTCAATCAAGTATGCATATGCAGAACAGTCCATATGACACAAGAGTATACAAAAACCTACAAATTAAGTATATAAATAGTTCCTAGTAACTGATTTTAGAATCATCCCATATAGTACATCAGAATATTAATTAAAATAAACTATGACTATAACCAATAAAGTGATTAATTCTATACCCAAAAAATCACAACATTCTTTCCAACATGGCAAACCAAATAAACAAGAGATGATAATCAAATTAACAAACAAAATATATAATAGTAGTATTTAATATAGTTCCATACCAGTATAAAGTAAACAAAGATAACGGTACCTAATAATAAGAATGAAAAGGCTTAATAATTTAAACTTATATAACCAAATAATAAACAAGGAATAAGCTGAACATATACAATGTCTGGTGATTAGTAATAAAGTTCCAAGAAAATAATCAAATCTTAATCAAAACCGAGCCAAACCAATAATAGTCAAAATGATAGATTAACTTTATTAGACAAACTTAAGTTAATCTTCATTTGAGGAAGAGAATGCCTAGAAGATGTTAACTAGCCCGGAATTGACACCAATCATCGAAGGAGCACCGTCAGTCGCAACTCCCGAATTTTGATAAGTCCAAATCAGTTTTTGAACACTCATCCAAAAGAACATTGAGTGTATCAACTCCTTTGGTTTGACCTTTCAATGAACACATTCCTAATAACTCTTTTAAGACTTCAAAATCTTGAAACACCTCGTATGAATATGAGAAGTTGAGCTGTGGAACTAATATCAGTAGATTCGTCGAGTGCTAATGAAAAAAATTCAATGATCTTAGTTTTTTCAATTAATTGTTCCGCAATATTACCTGACAAAGATATTATTCGTCTTTGGATAGTCATACGATTCAGTTGAATTTTCTCAAACTTTTTTGATGCTTCTGGACACATTTTCTTAGCGGCAATTTCTATGCATTCTTTTACAAAATCGCCATCATTGAAGGGGTGACTTCGCTTTGCTATCATTCGAGAAATTTCATAACTAACTTCTGTAGCTGTTTCTGAATATTGAATGGGTTTTGTAAACATAGCTTGCTGACCAATAAGCTCCCGTTTTAAAGACAACATTTTTTGCTTTCTTAATTCGCCTGTAAACTTGGTAAAAGAAGGATGCTGCGTTTCATAGTGCCTTTTTACATTATATTCCTTTGCAATCGCAACAGAATTCTTGCAAATTAAACAAACGACTTTGTTATGCGACCATACAAACAAGTATTTCTCAGTCCAAATTTCTTGAAACTGTCGATTTTCATCTTTAACCTTACGTTTTTTACTAGGTCCTGGCTTCTCCATGTTGCGTTCTAATCCTGGCTAGGATTAACACAGCACCTGAAAACAATTACAGGACCTACTTTGTAGCATTTTATTTTGAAGTCCCCTCGTATATGTGTTAATTGAAGTCCCCTTATATATGCATTATAATAACGAAGAATTTTTTCAATGTTTCTTAGTTCGTATCCTTCAATGTAAAACCCAAATAATCTTTTTCGTTCTTTTTAGGTCGCCGCCGTCGATAATAAATCGTTTTATTCTTTGTTTATGTCACAGGCGCAAATTCTTCGATATTCCTTTGTTCAAACCGCCCGATATTGCGTTTTCAAATTAATTTACGTCTTAATTTCCGTTGTGTTTAGTTTATACCCTAAGTGCTTTGTTTGTTCTAACTTATGCGAGCAATTTTTAAAGATAATTTCGTCACTTTCGTTGGAGCCGCGGTGATCTCCAGTGGTCCAGCGTCATGTCCAAATTCACGTTGAATTTGTAGTTTTCTGTTTTTGTCCCTGTTCAGGGAAATCTTCATCTTACGTTATGCAAATCAATTTTAGTAGCAGTTAATCGTCTAATTCTACCTGTTCCGGTTGTTTAAGAGGCAGAGTCATATGTTTTGTGCTCAGTGCCGGCTTCGGCCTCAAATGGTCGATCCAATTTGCAGTGTGAGATCCAGTCCCTTTTGTTCGTGTCCAGGATTCAACTCCAGTTTCCAACCTCAGGAACTTGTTTTCGTGTTATTGTGAAATCCAGGTAACATTTTTTTGTGTAAATTTAAAGTAAAGCAGACATTTTTTAAATAAACGTAATAATTGCTTTCATAACAAAAAAAAAATTGTAATATTTAAAGTAGTAAATTTTATGGTTTGACTTTTAGCTGTCATTTTATTTGTTTAGTTTTGTTTTAAATTTAATGTTAACATATGACAGCTAGCTTTATTATTTTTGATATTGTTTTGTTTTGTTTTCTTTAAAAGAAACGTTAACTTACATATAAATTTTTAAGTTTTTGTAGTATCTCCAACTCCTGGAAATTGTAAACAGATGACACATGTAAGTTTTTTTTGTATTTTTGTATTTTGCAGCTATTATTATATTTTTGTATTGTCTTTTTTGAGCATTTTTGTGTTCTCGATGTTTTGTAACTGTTTGTGGTGACACAAAAATAAATGTTAAATTTTGTTTCTTAACATTTGTTTATTTTTTTTAACTAACCCTTTTTTTGAGTTTCCATTTGGAAAAGTTATGTTTTTTTATGTTTAATAATTATATATCCAGTTACAACTAGCTGGTTGTAATAGGTATAATTAGGCACCTCAAGTGGCGCCCTATATTAAATTTCTTGAGGTGTTTCCGGTTTATTTTCAGTCTGTTTGTCCCAAGAGATGTATGACCCTTTATTTCATTTTTCTGTAGTTGCCCCAATCCAAACCCCCTTGTCTTTTACTTATCCACGACCCCAGCTCTCCAACTAACCCCTGAGTGCCCGTTCGCACAAGTAGCGTTTATTTTGCTTACCCTATCTTTGCCCCAAGAATTTATATCCCCCATCTTCTGCCCCTAATAGTAATACCCCTATGGTAGGCAAAATATTTCGTTACAACTTAAATTACCCATCCTTTTTTAAATTATCAAAAATAATTGATTGAATATTATTCCTAAGAAATTTTAAGATTTTTATACAGATTTTATATCTGAAATAATGACGTAATTATTACAATTAGAGAAATTATGATAAAAATAGTACTTTCTTTGTTTTATTTTAATATTTGGCCAACATTAAAGCTAAATTTGATTAAATAGGTAGGGAAACACTTATTAATAACAGAGTTTTACTTACGTTTTCACAACACAATTATACACGGCACTTGACGGGTTAACACTGCAATAGTAAATCGACGTGTAACTGTACTCTGTGCATACGACTGTGAAAGCTTCGTATTCCTACGCGAGCAATCGGGAATTCGGGACTACTGCTATCTCGCTTGGTCGCACCGCACTAGAACATTCTTGATTTCTCTATTTTAAACTTTATATAAAGGCAGCAAGCGATGTTACTTGGGCACTAGATTCAAATAGCGCGCGCGAGATTCAAATTACTTTTCGAACATATTTTTTTTTTGGTTTTATTCTGGAATAGAATTCAATAGTTTTCGAATGTACAAGAGTATTATTTTTGCTGTCGGCGGGCCACCAGTAATCGGCCGGCGGGCCGCATGCGGTTCAATGTGTTCGTTCTCAGCTTCGGTTATCCTTGTTTTTGTGAAATTACTTTTTCCAATTATCAGCTTCCACCAATTTAAAATATTTTTCTTCTTAATAGCATTTATATTTATTCTTCTTTTTAATACACCAATATCCAATCACCATATAACTATTATAATTTGATTGTTACTAATCTCCAATCATAATATAATTTTTAATTTCTTGCAATCTCCAACCAATATTCTTCTAATATACTTTCCAATACTATCAAATTTTAATACTAAATCACTGATTATTGCATACTTTATACTTTCTTCCTAATTCTGACTGACTAATCTTGAACTTACTGAACAACTGACTTCACTAACTGTAACTAACTGTGTCTGTCTTCTTACTAACTGTCTGACTGCTTAGTGACTGACTGGCCATTTTGAATCCAAATCACCGAGTATTTATATATAAATATATGAATTTTCTCGAATACTCTATTTCGCAAACAAGGTTATCTTCCGTGTTCTAGAGAATTCTTTTTCTATCGAGAATTTTATTGACATTTAGGCTTTTCAGATCAGAATGTAAACTTATATGTAAATTAAACAGCCTAAATTAATAAACTACACTACCTCAAATCAGTAATTATATGTAAATTAAACATCTCAAACCAATAAATAACCCCACTTCTACATTCGCAACCATCACTTAAATGTCACTTTCAGAGTATATTTGGTTGCCTATGCACATGGCTCACTTAAATATATCATAATTATTATAAAAAATCATAATAAAAAAAAAACTTTTTACACTTATTATATGCTAACTTCTTAAGAATGCCCTCATATAAATATATTCTATAGTATATAACTTATTAAAATAACCAAATACTTTTTATATCTAATATTATCTAGTATATAACTTATTTTTTTTTAAACACTATTTTTCTTCCTCCTATGTTTAATATCATCTGAATATATATATATATATATATATATATATATATATATATATATATATATATATATATATATATTGTTATGATATGCAAAATCGAGAAAAATATTGGGTTGATTAAAATATTTCAAAGTTCAAAAACATTAAAATAATTCAGATAAGTAAGACAATAAACAACAAACATTTCAAGGAAGGAAAGTTATTAAATTCTTGGATTACCTGTACTAAACAAAATGTAAGCTATACATAAATTATTTCTTTGTTATACTTGAGTGACCCGCATAATTTTAAGTGAAATCCAAAGACAATTAAAACGGGTTTTCCAAAATACATTAATGCAGTGATTAGAGACAAATAGAAGAGATTTTAGAAAGAGGTTTTTGTTAGTTTTTAAGAATTATAGAAAATATTATTTGTAAATAAGTTTTAGGAAATTTTATAATTATAGGTAAAAATTTGTTTGTTATCGAAATGAAAAAATGGGGGAATTGTGACGAGTTTTGATTGGCGGATTGAAAAAGGTGGGATAAGTATGTAGGAAAAAGTTTAGCGAGATTGAGGAGAGAGAAAGGAGGATCAGTTGGTTTTCCAAGTCTGTAAGACGAACAGGGTTTGTTCTCTGGCTGTTCCCGAGATGTAGCAAGCAGTAGTGTTGAATGTTAGTGAGTTTTTGTGGAGTTAGTGTATCTGACAGAAGCTGAAGCAGCAAAATATTGTAAGTCATATTTTCCTACTTATATTCCAAGAGTCACTGTTCAGGCCAACGAGAGATTCAGTTTATCGTAAAGAGAAGATATTCCAAGAGTCAATTTTTTCACTCGGGCCAACGAGAGATTCAGTTTATCGAGAGGAGAAAGGCTATCATAATTTGAATGATTGTTGCTTTTGAAGGAGATCATTAAGGACGATATACTTGCAACAATCTGTTGTAAGATTGCTGATTACATAGGGAGCGGTTGAGAGGAGATAATACAGTCTACAAGGAACAAGGATTTGGACCACTCATCATCAGAGAGAGATATTTTTGTTTTCTGCAGTTTTTTTCTTTTATTGATAACACAATTTTTACACGTAATTTAGAAAGGATATAAATATTTTGATTAGGAGAGTTAGAATAGTTTGGGATTTTGAGTTTTCAATTAATATTGTTTGTACCATTAATTTTGATTGTTCACGTACGGAGAACAAAATTTTGAGAATCCTTATATGAGATTTGTTTATTGAAAACTTTTGAGTGTGAATTATTTCATTATTTTTATTTCAATATATAGTGTTAGATCATATGTTTTTTATTATTCCGGTATTCTCTGGACCTTACCTTTCACATGTAATAGCATAGATATTGAAGCACGAATTTAACCCTGAGATAAAAGAATTAAAAATTGTGATCGAGTCATAATCATATCATTTAAATAATTTTAATTAATCAAAAAAATTAATTAGCTAATTATTGCTTGGCGCACCAAGACTTTAAATATCACAATAACTGGCTTCCAAAACGTGGGGCTTGAAAATATCGCAGCTTTACATTTGAAGGAAGGGAAAGAGATCTGGAATAAGTACAGGTGATCCAGAGATAAAAACATATAACATTGAGGGAATTTGAATTTGAAAGTATTTTGACAATTTTTCCAGGGAATATAAATTTGATTTATTGATTGATCGTAGTTAGTGGATATTTACTGCTATTGAATTATTTGATTTTATTTTCTTTACCAATCGTACATTTGATATTTATTTTGAATTATTTGAATTTTACTGATTGCATATTTGATATTTGTCGTGAAAATTTAATACATTTGGGAAGAAATATTGTCGTGTTCTGAAACATATAGAGTGTTGTAAAATTTCACATTTGGCGGGGACAAAAACATTAACGAAAAGAAACAACATGTCGACCACAAGGAGTCAAAGCAAAATTCAAGAAAGGAAGGAGGATAACAGAGAAGAGGAAACAATTGTTGAAGAAGGATCGGATAATGAAGGAAATGTTACAATAGTTGAGGAGAAAAAAGAATTATCAGGAATAGAGAAAATATTACAACTAATGCAAATACAGACACAAACAATAGAGAAAAACCAAAATGAAACATCAAAGAAAATGGATAAAATGGATAGAAATCAACAAGAAACATCACTAAAAATGGAAAAAAACCAAATTGAAACAAAACAGACAATGGAAGAAAACCAACGGAAAACAAAACAAACAATGAGCAATATAGAGCAGCGTCTGGAAAACTATGAACAGGAAATTAGAGGATGTGTTGAGGGGATAAAGAAAGAACTGATACACCAAATAGAAGAGATTAATGAAATTAAAAATGATATGAAAGAACAAGAAATGAGAATTAAAGATAATTTGGAGGAATTAGAAAGCAAACTTGAAAATGTAATGAAAGAAGACAAGAAAGAAATAGAAAAACAAATTGAGGATATCAGAAAACAACGAGAGACGGGAGACAGGAGAGAAGTTATCATCCATGGAACAAGCGAGGCGAAAATACAATTTGGCGGGGATATTCGGAAAACACACCCAGTACCGTTTGTTAAAAATTTGAAAACCAAATTACAACATATTAGATATTTTGACGATTGCAAAGAAACAATTAGAAACCATTTGAAAGAAGGAGCAGCGTTATGGTATGAAAGCAAGGAAGATGAGTTTGAAAATTGGACAGATTTTGAAAATAAATTTCTCAACTATTTCTGGGGGAAAAATAAACAGAGAGAAATCAACCAAGAGCTACAGAATGGAAAATATCACGAAAAAATGGGAATATCTGAAGAAAGATATGCTTTGCAGATATATAACAATTCAAAATATCTAGAATACAAATATTCTACCGAACAGCTGGTAGAAATGATCAGCAGACATTTTGAGGAAACGTTGGAAGATCACGTGATTTTGAGAAACTATCAATATATTGATAGTTTGTGCCAATTCCTTCAATTAAAAGAAGCGAAAAGAAAAGAAATGAGAAATAGAAGACAACATAACCAATATAATGGACCGGAAAGAAGGTATTCATCAAATTATGACCAGAGAAACAGACATCCCAGATCAACAAACGAATATAGGCCAAGAAATTACAATAATTACAATAGACAACAAAATTACGATAACAGGAATGACACACAACATAGAACATATGAAAATCACAACAGGAATAGAGATGCACAAAATCCTCCGAATAGGAATACTAACGAACAAAGGGACGATAGAAATAACCAGAGCTTCCAACAACAAAATAGAAGGGAGATGAATCATGTAGCAATAGGAAACGGAAGACAAATTTCTAATTCTAATCTAATATTTTTAGATGCATTTATAAAACATAAAGCGATTAAAATTGTGATTGATTCTGGCTCGGAGATATCGCTAATCAATAAAAAACTAGTAAAAGAATTAAATTTGGACAGATTTGTGTATAAGATTCCTAGGGTTGATTTAGTGGGTGCAAACAATAAAAATTTGACGACAGTAAACGAAGGTTTGGGAGTACAGATAAGAGTGGGAAACAAATTCCATATTATGAAATGTGTGGTGATTGAATATTTAAATCATGATATGATAGCGGGAATTGATGAATTGAGGAAAAAAGATATCACCATAAATTTTTCGGAAAATAAACTGGAAATCAGAGCAGAACCAGACAACACAGGAGAAGAAAAGCAAACAGATAGGAAAACAAATTCTGGAAGGATCAATGCACAGGAAAAACGCAAAGAAATCGATATGACTGTAGAGGATAAACCGAAAGTACAAGAACAAGATCTAACAGAAGAGAAAAAGAGAAGGAAGAAAAAGAAGAAGAGTTCGAAAAGAAAGCAGGAAAATAAGATGGAGACCAGAGAAAAACAGGAAATAGAAGGTACAGAAGAATTGTTGGCAACCGACGATAAAACAGAATGGAAGCAGGAAGAAAAAGAAGGTATCATCAGAGAAATGAAAGGAATAGAAACATGGTGCTCGGAATACCAAATGGAATTAGAGGATAAAAAGAAAACAGAAGAAAAATTGGCACTGATGGACGAGAATCCAGAATTTTGTGAAGAAGTATTATGGACAATGAACACATGTGAACAAAAGGAGGATGAAAGAAAAATAAATTGTGGAGAAAACATGGGAAAGAAAATAGAGAAGATTTTAGGAAACCATGGAGATCTTGTTAATGAAGTAAACCGAGTGGCTAAAAATTATGAACTTTATTTTAAGGGAAAATACTTGGAAAAATTTAAAACGAAAATATATGCAATCCCGTATAAGGACAGGCAATATACGGGGTATTGTAACATTCACGACATTTATCAATATCATGAATAGATTTTAATAACATAGTAAAATAATTTGATCCTGGAAAACTTTTGTCATTTTAAAATTTAACAAAGAGTTTTCGGCAGATCAAATGGCGGGGATTTGTTATGATATGCAAAATCGAGAAAAATATTGGGTTGATTAAAATATTTCAAAGTTCAAAAACATTAAAATAATTCAGATAAGTAAGACAATAAACAACAAACATTTCAAGGAAGGAAAGTTATTAAATTCTTGGATTACCTGTACTAAACAAAATGTAAGCTATACATAAATTATTTCTTTGTTATACTTGAGTGACCGGCATAATTTTAAGTGAAATCCAAAGACAATTGAAACGGGTTTTCCAAAATACATTAATGCAGTGATTAGAGACAAATAGAAGAGATTTTAGAAAGAGGTTTTTGTTAGTTTTTAAGAATTATAGAAAATATTATTTGTAAATAAGTTTTAGGAAATTTTATAATTATAGGTAAAAATTTGTTTGTTATCGAAATGAAAAAATGGGGGAATTGTGACGAGTTTTGATTGGCGGAGATTGAAAAAGGTGGGATAAGTATGTAGGAAAAAGTTTAGCGAGATTGAGGAGAGAGAAAGGAGGATCAGTTGGTTTTCCAAGTCTGTAAGACGAACAGGGTTTGTTCTCTGGCTGTTCCCGAGATGTAGCAAGCAGTAGTGTTGAATGTTAGTGAGTTTTTGTGGAGTTAGTGTATCTGACAGAAGCTGAAGCAGCAAAATATTGTAAGTCATATTTTCCTACTTATATTCCAAGAGTCACTGTTCAGGCCAACGAGAGATTCAGTTTATCGTAAAGAGAAGATATTCCAAGAGTCAATTTTTTCACTCGGGCCAACGAGAGATTCAGTTTATCGAGAGGAGAAAGGCTATCATAATTTGAATGATTGTTGCTTTTGAAGGAGATCATTAAGGACGATATACTTGCAACAATCTGTTGTAAGATTGCTGATTACATAGGGAGCGGTTGAGAGGAGATAATACAGTCTACAAGGAACAAGGATTTGGACCACTCATCATCAGAGAGAGATATTTTTGTTTTCTGCAGTTTTTTTCTTTTATTGATAACACAATTTTTACACGTAATTTAGGAAGGATATAAATATTTTGATTAGGAGAGTTAGAATAGTTTGGGATTTTGAGTTTTCAATTAATATTGTTTGTACCATTAATTTTGATTGTTCACGTACGGAGAACAAAATTTTGAGAATCCTTATATGAGATTTGTTTATTGAAAACTTTTGAGTGTGAATTATTTCATTATTTTTATTTCAATATATAGTGTTAGATCATATGTTTTTTATTATTCCGGTATTCTCTGGACCTTACCTTTCACATGTAATAGCATAGATATTGAAGCACGAATTTAACCCTGAGATAAAAGAATTAAAAATTGTGATCGAGTCATAATCATATCATTTAAATAATTTTAATTAATCAAAAAAATTAATTAGCTAATTATTGCTTGGCGCACCAAGACTTTAAATATCACAATAATATATATATATATATATATATATATATATATATATATATATATATATATTTCAAATTATTTTTTCGAACGTACTGTTTTAAATATTGATTTATAGTATCAGCAATCGGTCAGGAAATAAAACTCTATTTCTTCAGTCTCAATATTTCGTCACGATTTTGTGACTTCTTCAGGAGAAAACTGTAAATTTATTAGAATAATTAATGATTATATGTAAACAAAATGAATATTTTAATACGTACAACTATAAGAATGAAAATTTAAATTTTTTTGGCATATCTAAATAAATGACATATTTGTTTGATTTTATTTAGGAGTTATGGTAACCTCAATATTTTATAGACTGAATTCCCGTTGTACAATTTTCAGCGAGTAGGTTAAAATAAACAATTACTATGACAGTATTATTCAGTTTATAAAGTGGAAAGATGGAATTAATAGAATTGAGAAAGAATCAGGAACACGATAAATTGATCTATAAAATGTAATTGATGGTATGTAGTCAGTTACTGCAATACTGATATTTAGGAATGTAATAAAATTATAGGTACAGTTACTAGAGAATTACTAAGTTTGTGTTTAAAGGTTAAGATCTATCATATTATATATTGTTTAGTATGTTGCAGTAGATATTACTTAAATGATTGGTGTCTGTCTTATAATTGATAGATTCAGGAGTTTTATTAATGTTGTAGCGTTTTAAATTTGGTGGAATATTTTCGTTTTTCTGTTTCGTTTTAAAACGATCAATATATTATGGCATTTTAAGTTGAGATTCTAAATATCAAGTTTTGGTATTCAGCTGTTTTTGTCTTTTGTCGTTAAAACGCAATAAACTGGAATATTTAAAAGTTGATTCGAGTCCCCTAATATAATATTGCAAGTCAGGTATACGGTTTTTCTAAGACGTATTAACTGAGAATATTTTTTTGTCTTTGTTTACATTAATATTCCCCTATTCTTTGTATGTATTGTGAGGTAAAAAATTTCCAGTTAACCAATTTAAAAGTAAATACTCAAGAAGTTTTTTGTCGGTTCGTTGCTAAGAACGAGGTCAAATAAGGGTAGATTGTTTGTTTTAAGTTTGTAGGCAAAAACTAGTTGTGAGACGTAAAGGGAAATTTATTTTGCGTTGAAATTTGTAAAATGTAAGGCATAGAGGAGTCGACATTTAAGCCCCAACCAGAGCAGACGTGCTACAATGAGGAGTCGACATTTAAGCCCCAAGCAGAGCAGACAGAAGAGATTTTGAATCGCGAGTCGATTCAATTTTTTTTTGTGTAATATCTTAAGACCGGTTAAGGTGATGATACTCTATGCAATGTGGCAGTTTAGATCAGAGTAATCACCCATAAGATTTGTGCAGTACACCGGCACTGATCAAATTTGGAAAATGTTTATATAGAATGTCCCCGTCGACAGCTTGATTTCCTCCATCAAGTTTCTGTTCCAATCATTCCTGCCTACGTATGGAAATGGTTTATTTTTATTCAAGTTGAGAGTTATGTCCTTTGCAGCTCCAGTCCCATAGATGTTAACAAGTTTTTTTTGAAAGTTAAGTGCTAAACAGTGAAATCAGGTAACAATTAACATTTTAATTTTAAAGTAAAGACAGACATTTTTTTGCTAAAACAATAATTGCTTTCATTAAAATTTAAAGGATTTGTAATAAATAATAAATTGTAAATTTTATGGTTTAACAGCTGTCATTTTAATTTTTTTTATGTAATGTTAACATATGACAGCTAGCTTTGTTCTTTTCGATATTCATTTGTTTTGTTTGTTTAAAAAAAGGTTAATCTCTGTGCGATAACATTTGTAAGTTTTGTAGTATCTCCAACCCATTTTTTAACGAAGTTTGTAAACGGACACATGTAAGTTTTTTATTCTGTATTTGGCAACTATTTATATAGTATATTTTTTGTGCCATTTTTATGTTTGATAACTGTTTGTATGAGACAAAAATAAACGTTTGATTTGTTTCTCTGATCCTTTGTTTATTTTAGTTTAGAAAATCTCCTAACCCTTGTATGTATTTTTGATTTTAGGGAAGAAGAAATTTTCTTTTTAGATTTTAGAATTTTAGAATTATTTCTACCATATATTTTTGCTATTATTGTTGATATTTGTGCATTTTTTGATATATATATATATATATATATATATATATATATATATATATATATATATATATATATATATATATATATATATATATATATATATATATATATATATATATATATATATATATATATATATATATATATATTGTTATGATGTATTGTTTGTTTGAATGATGAGCAATGAGTATTTTTAATAATATAATATATAGGGTTTTTATCGCGGTTCTCAAAGAATTAGTTTGTAAGTACTTTTTTAAATTATCTTTATTATAACTATTATGAAACACACATATATATCTAACCTAGCCAATGTAAATTTAAAATAAACTATCTTTAAATTGATATTCTTATAAAACTAATTAAATTCTATAGACAATGTAAAATTTAAACAAACTATCTTCAAAATTGAAATTGTTATGACACTAACTAAATTATATTAACAAAATTTTGTACCTTTCTTTCACTGAATGCCTAAATGAACTGTTTTCCACTATATAGATTCTAATCATCACTGAATGTCTTCGTACTTCGGTTATCCTTATTTTTGTGAAATTACTTTATCCAATTATCAGCTTCTACCAATTTAAGATATAGTTTTCTTCACCAGCATTTATACACCACCAAGCAAACCAGCAAACACCATTTATATTTATTCTTCTTTTCAATATACCAATATCCAATTATTATAAGTTGATTTATACTAATCTCCAATCATAATATAATTTTAATTCCTTCCAATGTCCATCCAATATTCTTCTAATATACTTTTATAATCTTCAATAATTATTTGTGTATAATTATAAATGTGCATTAAATATAGGCATAATTTTTAATCTTCATTTAACTCACTATATTAAACAATTTGACTATTTGTAACTGATTCACTGACTCCAACTAACTTTCATATTTCTTACTAAACTTTTCTGACTGACTTCTTGAAAATTCTGAACAATTTACTTCACTAACTAAATGTGTCTATTAACTTTCATAATAAACTGGCCTGACTTCTGACTAAAAACTCCATCTTGAATCCAAATCACGGGTATTTATATCTTTTTGGATATTCTAGAATCATCTGGTAAGAGATCATGTTCCAATTTGTTCTATATAGATGTTCTCAAAAAAAATATCTGTTCGATCCACCGCCATAATCATTATTTCGAGAATGTTCGACCGTAAACAATGGTCAAATTCTGCATTCTGGAGAATTCGTTCATTTTTTATTGATAATATTGTTTACATTTAGGCTTTTCAGATCAGAATATATAATTAAATTAGTAACTTAACATTCTAATTTAATAAACTACACATTTTAAACAACTATAACCCCACTTATATTCGTAAAATTCTTAAAATGACACTTGGAATGGAGGGTATAGTGTGTTGCCTAGTCACATGGCTCACTTAAATATATCTACAAAATCATAACTACTAAAATGCAACTTTTTACAATTATTATATGCTAATTTCTTAAAATGCCCTCACATAAATATATTTTTATTAAATTCTCTAGTATTTAACTTCTTAAAATAACCAAATACTTGTTATATCTAAAATTATCTAGTATATAACTTATAAATTAATTTTTTAAACAATATCATTTCAACACCCCAAAATTAAATTTAAAATAAATAATTTACTTATTATTTTTTTAAATATTAATTTTCTTATCCACATACCTTAGTAATTATAATAAATGAAATAATTTAATTTCCTATTTTAATTGTTCTATCAAATACATCCCTGTTCGCTGTCTATGTCAAAGCAGAGAACAACGGAGCACAGTTCGGCTATTCTATGGTCAAACTGTCATGTCAAATGGAGCAATGGATATTATATCAGAGAATAAAATATAACCTTAATTAAAAATATAATCTATATTGTGTTCTGTTTATTTATAGACAAAATCTAGGAATTATTTCCATTCAACAGGCTTTCATCCATATGAATTGGTAAGTTTTACACTTGTTATAAAGACATTTACACAATCAATTCTGTATCTAACCCCAAATTATGATTTTTAGGGTACCAAACAATTTCCATATGTACAAAATTCAACAAGTATGATGTCAAATTTATTCAAAATAATGAAATCTACCATCTACCATTTAACAAATCAAGTCTATTGAATAAAATGGATATATCAGTAAGTTATTAGTGTTATTATATTTGTGTTAAAGGTATAGAAATCATTATTCAATCTCTTCATGATATTGAAAAATGTCGTTGATATGAAACATGCCTCTTAGTCTGTTCTCTGCATCTATTAACACATAACTATTTAGTCCATTCTGATTTTCAATTCTGTATGGACCTTCAAACATTGGTTGAAATTTCTTACAGCGATTTTCTTTAACATTACTTTTTCTAAGTGAACGAATTAACACTAGGTCTCCTTTTTGAAATGTGATTGGTTTTTTTATATTTCGATTTTGTCTTCTGATATATTTTTCAGCTTTCCTCCTAATTCGGTTATTCACTTTCTGCATTACTTGTTCTAACATATCCTGATTATATTCACTAATCCACTTTCTGTTTCCTATATGGCCAAACATTAAATATTCTGGTACTTCCTCTGTATTCAAATTATGTGTATTATTTAAAAAATACTCTACTTGTGGTATATGTTGCTGCCAAGTTTCGTGTTGATTTTGGCACAGTATCCTTAAATATTTTATAACTTCTTTAATATATCTTTCTGCAGGTTTTGCCTGAGGATGTCTGATACTTGTAAAATGAATGTTGATTCCCTTAGCGTTAAGTTTATAACCTAGATATATGACTTCTTTTTGAAAAAATGTACATTTTTCTTGATTTATTTTTAGTCCAACTTTGTCTAATCTATTTATTATAATTTTTAGGTGTTTCTCATGATCTTCAGCCGTTTTAGAAAAAATTAATATATCATCAATGTAGTGAATTACAAAATGTTCATATTGATCCAAAATATCATGAAGACATCTACATAGAGCACTGCAAGATGATTGAAGTCCAAATGGTAGTACTTTGAATTGATATACTACTCCATCTATCTGAAATCCTGTATACTGTCTACTTTTTCTTTCTAGAGGTATTAACCAAAAACTATGCTGTAAATCGATTTTAGTGAAAAATGACATTCCTGTAATTCTTCCTAGTATTCCATCTTCTAACATATTATTAATCGTTCTGTTTACTTCTTCTCTGTATTTATATGGTATTGTGTATGATTTTGTTTTAAAATCTTTTTCTTCTTTAACTTTTATACTATGGATATAATTTTGTGCAATTCTATTTTCTTTATTGACAAGTCCCTTGTGTTGCTGCAATATGGAAATGACTATTGATTTATATTCTTCAGGGCAATTTAAAACTTTTATCATATCTTCTTCTTTACAAATAAAATTATTCTTCATTATGTACTCATTATTCCTTGCTTCCAATTTTACGCACTCCGCCTCGTAGGCATCCATCTGCTTAAAATTTCCATTCCTTAAATATTCACTACAATAATTATTCTTTACATTCTTTTGGGACATTTCCCTATCATCAAAATACATTTCTTCTTCATAAACATCATTATTTTCTTTTAATAATATCCTATCAACTCTTATTCCTTCTTCCACCTCATCTTTCTGCATAAATTTAATTATTTGCCCTTCCAAAGTTACCATTTTTTCTTCAAAATCTATGTTTACTTTCTTCTTTTCCAATTCATCATTTCCCATTAATATATCAACACATAAATCCTTGACAATAAATCCTTGCATATTAATTTCTTTATTAAGAATATTAATTTTAAAATTGGCTATTTTAGCAATTTCACCCAACTTCTTATTATTTGCACCAACAATTTTAATTTTTGGAATCTTTATTATATCTGAGAGTTTTAATGTATTAAAAATAAAATTCTCCGAGACTAAAGTACTTTCTGAACCAGTATCTATCATAATTTTAATCATTTTATTTTTGACCAAAGCATTTATATAAATTAAATTAATAGATTCAATAATTTTCTCTTCATCTAAAGAAATAAATTCTGAAGGTTTTTCATAATAGCAATGGCCTAACTTGTAATTCAGAAAGTTTACTGCACAAAATTTTGATTATTAGAATTGTCAGATTGTATCTGACCACTTGGATCTGATGTCCTGTGTCTTTCCCTACTATGACTTCTACTCACATTTTCTTGCCTTGTACTATTTCGTTCCCTGTCTTCGCAGCTCCTATTCCGTTGTACACAATTTACCTGTCTGTTATAGTTAGGTCGCTCTGTATTTCTTCTATTGTTAAAATCTTGTCTATTATTATTAGTACTGTTATTAAAATGTTGTCTATTATAACTAGTATTGTTATTAAAATTCTGTCTATTTTGATTACTGTTATTATTATTAAAATTTTGTAAATTATCACCATACCTAGTGTTATTGTTATATGATTGTCTATATTGTTGATTATCTTTTTATTATATTGAAAGTTATTATTGTTTTTTCTGTTGTTATTATTACTTGTCATATTGCCTCTTTGTATTCTTTGAATAAAATTAATAAAACTATCTATTGTTTGAATATTTTGTACAGTTACTGTTTGCACAACATCAACATCAAAATGTCTAGATACATTTAAGACTGTTTCATCCTCTCTAAGTGGTGGTTCTAAATATTTTGCAACTGTTATCAGTTTTAATGCATAATCTACCATATTTGATTTTAAATTGTGATTATACTTTCCAAAATATAGAATTTCTCTAAACTTGGCTTGCTCTAATTCACCCCAATAATAATTTAAAAATTTATTTTCAAATGTTTGAAAATTATCTAAATCATTCTCAATACTAGCAAACCAAGTTGCTGCATTGTCATTTAATGTCATTCTAATATAATCTTTAATATCATTAATATTATTCACAAATCTTAATTTATGTTTTAAACTATTTATGTATACTCTAGGATGCAAATTTTTTTTATTACCAGAGAATTTAATCCCAGTCTCATTTGTTAAATTTAAGTAAGGTCTCCCTATGTCTCTCATTTGTGAAATATCATCTATTCTCTGTTCCACATTTCTTATTTGATTACTATTTATTTGGATATTTTGTTGTATATCGTCTAATTTTTCTTCTGTGTTTCTCCTGTCTTCGTTAATTTTTACTTCTAAGTTACATTTCTGCAACTCTATTTTCTGTTCTATATCTATTTTATTATCTTGAATAATCCTCTTTACTTCTGTCCTCTCATTGTCTATCCTTTTCTTGTAGTCATTCCGTATACTTTTTATTTCATTTGCAACTTTTTTCTCTGCAGCTTCAAGTTTTTTATCCATTTGTTTTTCCATTTGTTTTACAATTTTATTATTATTATCTTCTGTTTTCTTTTCTAATTTTTTATAATTCTCTTCCAATTTCTGTTCCATTTTTTTCATGTCTTCTTTGACTTCTTGTGAATTCTGTTCCATTTTGTCTTCTATTTTTTTCGTATTCTCTTCCATTGTCTTGTTCATCTGCATCATTAATGACATCAAAGCTGCCATATTGACATTTTCCTCTCTTTCTGGATTCATTTCTGCAGTATCTTGTGGAGCTTGTACTAAACTCTCCTCTTGTATAGGTTGTGTTTCTACTTCCACATCTTCTTCATTCTTTTTGCTTCTTGTACCTTTCTTTCCTTGAGACATTTTGAGACTTTACTTGTTCAAATATAATTAAAAATAAAATCTATAATTTTTTCTTTCTACTGATAATTAATTTAATTATATGAGAGCACTTATCTTCCCAAACTAATTCTTTTAAATAGAGAGCCACCGCGTTGGGTGCCAAATTGTTATGATGTATTGTTTGTTTGAATGATGAGCAATGAGTATTTTTAATAATATAATATATAGGGTTTTTATCGCGGTTCTCAAAGAATTAGTTTGTAAGTACTTTTTTAAATTATCTTTATTATAACTATTATGAAACACACATATATATCTAACCTAGCCAATGTAAATTTAAAATAAACTATCTTTAAATTGATATTCTTATAAAACTAATTAAATTCTATAGACAATGTAAAATTTAAACAAACTATCTTCAAAATTGAAATTGTTATGACACTAACTAAATTATATTAACAAAATTTTGTACCTTTCTTTCACTGAATGCCTAAATGAACTGTTTTCCACTATATAGATTCTAATCATCACTGAATGTCTTCGTACTTCGGTTATCCTTATTTTTGTGAAATTACTTTTTCCAATTATCAGCTTCTACCAATTTAAGATATAGTTTTCTTCACCAGCATTTATACACCACCAAGCAAACCAGCAAACACCATTTATATTTATTCTTCTTTTCAATATACCAATATCCAATTATTATAAGTTGATTTATACTAATCTCCAATCATAATATAATTTTAATTCCTTCCAATGTCCATCCAATATTCTTCTAATATACTTTTATAATCTTCAATAATTATTTGTGTATAATTATAAATGTGCATTAAATATAGGCATAATTTTTAATCTTCATTTAACTCACTATATTAAACAATTTGACTATTTGTAACTGATTCACTGACTCCAACTAACTTTCATATTTCTTACTAAACTTTTCTGACTGACTTCTTGAAAATTCTGAACAATTTACTTCACTAACTAAATGTGTCTACTAACTTTCATAATAAACTGGCCTGACTTCTGACTAAAAACTCCATCTTGAATCCAAATCACGGGTATTTATATCTTTTTGGATATTCTAGAATCATCTGGTAAGAGATCATGTTCCAATTTGTTCTATATAGATGTTCTCAAAAAAAATATCTGTTCGATCCACCGCCATAATCATTATTTCGAGAATGTTCGACCGTAAACAATGGTCAAATTCTGCATTCTGGAGAATTCGTTCATTTTTTATTGATAATTTTGTTTACATTTAGGCTTTTCAGATCAGAATATATAATTAAATTAGTAACTTAACATTCTAATTTAATAAACTACACATTTTAAACAACTATAACCCCACTTATATTCGTAAAATTCTTAAAATGACACTTGGAATGGAGGGTATAGTGTGTTGCCTAGTCACATGGCTCACTTAAATATATCTACAAAATCATAACTACTAAAATGCAACTTTTTACAATTATTATATGCTAATTTCTTAAAATGCCCTCACATAAATATATTTTTATTAAATTCTCTAGTATTTAACTTCTTAAAATAACCAAATACTTGTTATATCTAAAATTATCTAGTATATAACTTATAAATTAATTTTTTTAAACAATATCATTTCAATATATATATATATATATATATATATATATATATATATATTGTCTGTGCTATTTTTGTACTTTCTACTGTGGTATTTCTTTTAGATCACGCACAGAGAAAGTGCCCATTTTATATTTGCTATTTTATTATTGCATTTATTTGATTGTTTGAATATATTTGCTGCGATATTTCTCCAGAGGATCATACGCTCAAATACATTCCCATTTTTGCCTTTTTCTGTTGTGGCATTTCTTTCAGATCACGCACAGAGAAAAATACTTATTTGTTACTATTTTATTATTGTATTTCTTTTATTTATCGTTTAAATACATTCATTGCGACATCTCTCCTCACGGAGACCATACGCTCTGAAGTATTCACATTTACTTGTGGTCTCCTTCCGTAAGTTAAGGAGACACAAGAATTTTTCGAGGATTCCTTCCGTAAGTTAAGGAACCTCTCAAACTGCCGTTTTACTGTTGCATCTTTATTTCTTTTGCGTTATTTGTATAAATATTGTTTATTTCATTTTCTTTTATCACTGTCGTGCAGATAACGCTTTAGTGGGATTTCTACTACGTAGATCAAGCACAGAAAAGACGTTTGCACCCAATATTTCAAACTTACTTCTCGTTTTGCACACATACAATTATATTTTTTTATGTACATTATCTACGAGGTTTGCTGTGGTATTTTACAGTGTTAATCACGCACTACAAACCTCTGATTCTGGAATTGTGACAGTTTTTCTAACGAAAAACATACACGACTCCACATACCTTGTCCAGCATCTACCTCAGACCCACTATTTGTTCCGTGAAGAATGGTGGACACTCGAGGAACAAGTAGGTCCAATTCCACGGACCGCAAGAAGCCCGTAGAGCCGGAGATAAGCCAAACAGCCTCCCTCCACGCCTCTCGGCAACACCTGTACACATTTTTGTTGCCGAATTGTTAATTGACGTATTGAATTACGGATACTCTGGGGATCGTTTCTAATAGTATTACAACAATGTATAATTCTATCAATTAATTGTTGTCGGTTATTAATATTCACTGAGTAAACTAGTTGCTTTAATCGTCCCCAAATATGGTAATCAACGGGATTGAAATCAGGGGATCTTGAAGGCCACGAAATAGGACCTGCACGTCGTATCTACCTGTTGCCATAAACATTATTGAGATGTTGTCTCACTGCCAGTAAAAAGTGTGGGGGTGCCCCATCATGCTGAAAATACATCCCTCGGATAGCAACGTTCGCGTTGGCAAGCAAATTCGGCAAAATATTTTGTAGAAAGTTCAAATAGACCTGCCCTCTTAAAGGACCATCAAAAAAGTGAGGACCTACTAATTGGTTATTTATGACACCAATCCACACGTTAACCGAAAACCTTAACTGAGAACGACGTTCTCGAGTAGCATGGGAATTTTCTTCTGCCCACACATGTGAATTTCGTGAATTATTTTTCCCGTCTCTGGTAAATTGGGCTTCATCTGTAAATAGTGTCCTGTATAGCGTTGGTCGTTTATTGTTAATCCATCTACAAAATTCCAACCTATCGATCTCATCTCCAGCATGTAGTCGCTGAACCATTTGAATGTGATATGGGTATAGATTATTTTTTTGTAAGACTCTACTTACTTTTGATTGAGTAACATTGAGTTCTCGACTTACTTGTCTAGTGCTTATTGTAGGGTTCATAGTAACGGCGTCCATAATGTCATCTTCCTGCGCTTCATCTACATGTCGCTCTGTTGTTCCACTAGGAAAAGTGCCATTTTCTTCTCGCAAATAATTAAAAACTGACCCTAATGTTGGATGACTAAGAGTTCGACGATTAGGAAATTTCCTGCGATATTCTCTACTAGCAGCCCTACCATTCCCATTACAGAATCCATAAACAAATATTATTATTTTTACAAAGATTACTATAATTGATTTTTTTACAGACCAAAAATTGAAGAAGTTTAATAAATAAATAAATTATAAATAATCATTTTTACTTTTCCTCAAACACCGGTGTAAGTTAAGGAGGTTCTATCAGGAAATGAATTTTTTAAGAATGTAATGATAACGAACTGTTTAAATAGTAAATGTATATAAAATTTAGCACACTGTACAGCGACATCGTTGTTAAAAATATTATAAAACCCATAGATGTTCGTTGAAAGGGCATTAACAAAATATTATGGTTTAAAAATAATCCATTTTATATCAAATTTTTCAAATATACTTATCAGAAGGAGTTTATTTTGTTTTTGTAAAATATAAAATTTTAAGATTTGCATATGTGGCAATTACAAATTTTAACAAAGTGATGAAAATTAAATAAAATAATCGCGACTAATGTATCCCTACTTAGATACGCATTTTTGAGGGAAAGTACCATGTGTGATAACACACCACTAGTTAAAAATATTTTTAATTGTGAGTACAAGATTTTCTATCTATTTTTCTATATGTAAAAGAGAAAATGTGACAAATTTGTTTTTAAACATTAGTTTTACACATTTACATAATACGTCCTCTATATTCCACACACTCAAGGGATTATTTTTTTTGTTAACGAGAAGTATATTTAAATCTGAAGAGTTACATGGTTCTTCCTAAAAGTTGTCCTTCTCTAAGTATTCATATCCCAAAATATTTATTTGCTTATCCTCTCTTAATATGAAATTACATATATTTATAATTTTTTCATTATTTACAATACAACAATTATCTGGTTCTTTTGTTGTCAAAATAAAACCTTTAAAAGTAAGGGTTTTAAACTGATTGATAGTTTCATTGTTATGTACTAATGGTCCATTAAAATGAGACTTACTACAATAAGGAAAACTATGTTGCTTTACATTTGCTTGATTTTGCAACATATCAAGCTCAGTTTTTCTATTTATTAATTATGGAAGTGGTTTATTCTGTTTCTGCAACATTTTTTTGTCTGCATAAAATTTTCAAAATTGAAAGCACTAAATCTGTCAAGAGAACCAAATAATTGAACAGCATCAACTAAGTGCAGCTAGTTATGAATATTATGTGAGGCATAATCTTTCCTATATTATAGTATGATAAAAGTTTCAACAAAATAAATTAACAAGGTTTTTGGCAAATTCTAAATATTTAAAATGTTTTGAACATGAAAGTATAGTTACCGCTACATTTAAAACAAGGATATTTTTATACTTATCTTTTAATAGAATATCAATTAAAACAACAGGTCCTGTATAGAGCAGAAACTGCCTAAATTCTGAAGCTTTCCACCTCTTACTTTCAGAAATACTTTTTGGTTTACGATTAAACTCATTAGGGATATTTGGTGATTGTTCAATTAAAAGTATAGAGAGTTGTGTTATTTTAGTAAAAGGAAGTTTGACTGTTGGTTTTTCATCAAGTCACAAAGAGACTAACAATTTTTTGACAACCCCTAGACAAACCAAATGCATGTAATCAAGAGGAAATGATTTTACCATATCTAAATAGGGAATATTTTCAAGATATGTTGTACTTGTATGATATTCCTCTTGAACTTTTAATCTAAACTGAGAATCAGTGCGCAAATGAAAATTTTTCGAGTCAGGAAAACAAATCCTATTAGTATAAACCCCTTCAATGTCACATTTACTGCAAGACATATAACCAGAATGACCTTTAGTACATGTAATGTATGCTTTAGCAGGAGCATCACAAATCAAATCTTTAATTTTAATAAAATAAGTTCTACTTTCATAGTTCATACCATTATTAATGATTTCTATGGCATCTTTTACAAATTTGTCTAAAAATAAATTACAATCTTTGGGTTTCTTATAACCGGGACATATACCAACTATATCAACCGGCCCCTGTTTCGGATATAAACTGCATAAAATTGGATATACTTGACTGGATGAACTTTTTCAATGTGGAAGACCATCTATATTAATTAAAATTTCTACAATATCAAGAGACTCTTTTCCAGAATACTGAGACAGTAGTTTTTGCAAACAATTTCTCAGTCCAAAGTGAACATAGTGACCGGAATTTATTGGTTGTAGAATAGTTTTCCTTGGAGAGTGTAACAGAGTTCTAGCATCTCGGGGTAATTCGGGATGATATGGTTTTAAAATATTTATCAGGTCATTAATAGTCACATGTGTAATATTATGTTTACAACACCATTCTGATAAGCTGCTATAGAGCGTTCCACGTTAAGAAAATAACATTATGCTTATGGAGATCAGTGTTGCCAAAACTCTCAGGCAAGTGTTGCTATTAGATTGCCCATACATGATTCATTCTAATCAGAGCCGTATTCAGCACTGTGTAGTTGTAGTTAATTAATTTCCCAAAAAAAATATATGTATAGTTAAATACAAAATAATGCATTATAATATACTTGTTTCTTTAATTGAAGGATATAAGTATGTAATTATTATAGGACTAATAAAAATAGTTAAATTTTACTATTGTTTAACATTACATATTTATAAACGCTTTAGATAAGATGTAACTAAAAAACACAAATGCAACTTTAATTTTATTTTCATGTAAGTAATAACAACAATTACATACATAAAAATTTTTCCTTGTATACAAGGTGAATCACCAGTAACGGAACGGAAGATTACAGCGAAAGAGTAAAAAATTTTACAAATTTTAAATTAGTTTGTAAGTTGATAAAAGCTATATTTTAAACTATTTTGAAATATACATGGTGTCCCAATAAATTTCGGCGTACCAAAGTTATATTTTTTTTATCTTCTTATTCTTCTTCCTCTTTATAAGCAACCATGCTTGTTAATTGGCGGATTGATACCTCTATGGAAGGTTCTCACTAAATCTTTTTGCGCAGATACTTCTACTGATTAATGATTTATCTCTTGCTATTTTGACCACACGTTTCTCCCCCATTCTGCTTATGTGGTTATTTCATTCTTTTTTCAATTTAGTGTCAATTCATTTATATATGTATATATATATATATATATATATATATATATATATATATATATATATATATATATATATATATATATATATATATATATATATATATATATATATATATATATATATATATATATATATATAGTCAAAAGTTCGGTGTCCTACTTGCGAGTTCAATGTCAGAGTTATATTAAATGAAATTCTTCTCACTATTACTTAATTTTCACGGACTATTATTTACAGACTTTTCGGATATAGCACTTTGTGTCCGCCGATTTGCACACATCACATAATTTACTCACTGCATATTAACATCATTCTCATCTTCTCTATCATCGCTATCACTTTCATTACTGTCACTGTCATCCGTCAATAACCCAAAATTTTTAAGCGGTCTTAAACGCTGTGTTGTGTGAGGCAATATGTCTTTTTATGTATTTTTCTTTGTATGTGTTTACAACTTCCATGAGCTCTGATTTTAAATAATCTTCTTCAAAAAAGATATCTTTCTGTAGCAACCATGTCTTAATTTGATTTTTATTGACGGCTTGTGCCGGAATCACTTCTTTTCTCCTCGAATGGTACGAAGCGTTGTCCATCACTACAACAGTTTTCCCTGGAAGATTAGGAAGCAGCTTTTCCTTAAACCATTGTTCAAATATAGGACCATCCATCTCATCATGGTAGTCCGAGTTTTTTTAGCTAAAAACCAAAAAGCAGCACCTTCTACAAAGCCCAATTCGCTACCCGCATGCACTATAACAAATCAGGGGCCTCGTTGTGTCGGCTATTTTAGGCTTGTTGACAACCCCTTAACAAACACATCCCTGGTTGAAGTCACTGAGAGGTCCTTCCCTTCTTTGGA